>NW_024082147.1:175560-225421 GCF_003009895.1 Hyaena hyaena | reverse complement strand
AAAAAAAAAAAAAAAAAAGGGAGGAGGGCAGCTCTCAAGCAGGGATGGGCGTGGCGTGATCCAATGCCTCAGGCGGGAGTTCTGCCTTGGCGGTTGTGGGGAGGAGAGTGGCGGTGCTCCAGTCCCTTCTTGAACCAAGCGCTGCACCTCGCTTTTTTGGGCGTGTAAACTCCCCATACCGGGGGTGCAGCCGAAGTTGGTTGCAGTCTTCAACCCAGGCCTGTCCCAGTCTCCAAATCCCAGTCCGCGCGCCCCGCTGAAATTGCCTTAGACACAGCTTCCCAGGCAACCCCCTCGGGGCAATTCCAGGCCCCCTGCTGAGCTCTGGGGGTGGAGTGAGAATCGCTGCTTCCTGCTCTGGGTCGGGCTGGGGAGCATGGGCGGGGGCTTGCCTGCTGGGTGCGCGGAGCCTGAGCCCGCTGGAGTGAGGGGAACCAGGTCCCTCTATGGCTCGTCACCCGAAACACGAACTCACAGGCAGATTTCCCAGTTTTTAGCTCTTTGCCTTCCCTCCAGAGTTCCAGCCACCCAGGAGCGCGGACACACGGTGTCCGCCTGCGGCTCTTTCAGGGGCCCAAGCCGCCCGGGAGGACAATGGCGGCAGGCGTGCCACTACTCTGAAGTCCAGTCCACCAGGAGCAAGCACAAAGAAGCAGTCTGTGCCTTCAGCACCCCCCCACCCCGCCCCGGGACCAGCTGACGTGAGGGGACCTGGTGTGCAGGTATTTGGCAAGTATGGTCTTTCTATACCCCGAGCGGAGGTTTTTCCCCCCGAGCAGAGGTTTTTCTGTTTCAGACTCTCTCTTTTTCCCCTCTCACTCCCAGGAGAGGGTAGAGGGGGATCGCCTCCGACCCTGGAGTCTCCGATCCCAGCCCGATTTTATCTTCCCCAGTTCGCACTCACGTTAGAAGACTTTCTCAGTGGATTCTGCATCCTTTTTCTCCCAGTCTCTCAGGTTTTGTAAGGTTTCCAATGGCTTCAGATCTTTTCCGTGTGATGTATGGGTGCGAGTGCAAGTACGGAGCTCCTTACTTCTCTGCCATCTTGCCCCCTCCCTCTCTAGCCCCCACTCCTAACCCAGAACTGAACTGTCAGTGCCCCTTGAGGACTTAATAGCAACCAGGCTCAGGGTCTCTGCTATGTCCCACCCTCTAAGCTCCCAAAGCCCCCAGAGTACTGTCTGTGCTGGGTCCCAATCCCTTTCCACAGGTCTTGGTTTCACTTACATTGCTGGAATTACTCTGGAGGCTGCCTCAGGAATTGGGGCCCAGAGGCAAGACCTGGCTCCAAAAAGAAACCAGTGATACAAGCAGGCTTAAACCCACTCTTCCTCTCTACCTCAGGTCCCACATCCTGACAGGCAAGGGAGACAGGGCCCATTCCTGTTGTCCTCTGGATCAGCGGCATCTCCAGGAGCAAGACTCTCTACCATGGGAATGATGCCCTCTGCAGCTGTTCCCACTGTGCACAAAGAACAGACTAATTCTAGAAAAATTGCTCATCATCTTGCTTTCTCATATGGATAGGGGTCTGGGTGGGAGAGAGCTGTGCTAGAAGTGGAGAGAGTAGTAGACCACTCCTGGGGTGCACCTCCCCATTTTGAACATGTCACTTCCATGCTCTCCCCACCTCCCATTTGACTAATCCTGTCTAATGGCCTCATCTGCTGGACTCTGAAGTATGCAAAGACTGGGAGCCAGACAAGATTTACTACCTGATTGCAGGCCAGTATTTCCACCTTTTAAGTCCCCACAACTCCTTGAGGAGAAGTTCTATGGCCATGTATTTAAGTAAAGGTCACCAGACTGGGAGTCACATCTCAAGTTCCCTAGTCCTGGCTTTCCACCTAAATTCTAGAGTTCAAGAGGTAATAATAATGCTTATTAAGTATATTATTAAGAGACTAACCTTCCCTGATTTGCTTTACTTCTACAAATTTGGCCATCTGTTTTGGACATAAAAGTGGCTTCTCTATGCCTGTGATCTTAGAGCTGGAGTGGGGTGGACACCATGATGGGGTATGATGAGCCAGTGGACCCTTAACTTTTTCTGTCCTTCAGACCTGTAGACAGTTGTGGGATATGAGAAGACTCTTCATTCACTGCAAATGTATGGGCACCATGTGCCACTTTGCCTTTTTCTTTGGATCCAAAACCTTTCAACTTGTCTCCCACATCCCATTCTAAGTTCACAGTATTCAACCGTCACATAGCTACTACATACAGGTACACTCAACCCTGTTTCATTAATCCAGAACTCCTTCTCTAGTGTTAACATAGAGGGAAAGCAGGTGACCCTAGAATATTCGTTTGGGGTAACGGTAAGCATAGCCCTTAGCGACTTCCCTGATGTTCTCCCACTTACACACACTCAGAACTGGAAGTGCCATCCTCATCACTGGAAGTACAGTAAAGGCAGAGGCAAAAGAGGGTGACACTGTAGACTTCATAAAGCTAAGCTAAGAGGAATTCACAGGGCCGACCTCCACCCCAGCTCTTCACAAGAGAGAGACGGGGCTCTCAAGGGCAAGTGTCCTCTATTCTTCACCAAGAGATCCAGGGACAAGATTTCTCCTGCTTCTGGACTTTAGGTCTAGTACCCTCTCCCAAATTTCAATCCACTTGATTCAATCCACTTCCTGGAGCCCAAGTGGGACCCTGAATCCCGCTCCATAATGTCTTTGGAAACCTATCCCCTATAGCTGTATAAATTTCAAAATAGAGTGGAAGCAGAAGAAAGACAAGTTAAACCAGATCTTGGGGTAATGTCTTCATAGTATTTCTCATCTTTTTAGAATAGTTTTTGTTTGCATAATGACAGTATCATGAAAACAATGTATAATGAAAGGATAAGGAGCAAGCCTACAATACTCAAGGCCAAACTCCCTCCATTCTCCTCCCTTCTAGAAGCACATACAGAACACAGGACAGACAAAAGCAACCATTCTACCTTCTTTTGAGGGAAAAACATATATATTTGGGAATATTAAGTATTTGGATGTGCTAATGAGAAAAAAAAACATTTTCTCTACATGGATTAATTTTTTTCTTGGAGACATGTTTTCCTACTAGGTATAAAGACATATTTTATGATCGACCAAATAGGGAGGTCTGAAGAAAACAGTGCCGTGGACAGTGTTGATGGTGGCCAGGGGCACCTGGCATCCTTGGCCCATACTGGCAAGGACTGACTGGAGACAAAGTCTTCTTGGGAGGCAGGGATGGGAGGTGTGTCGAGTCCAGCTGCTCATCCTCAAATCTTACACTTTTAAAGGACTGTCGGTGTTTAACCTGCTTTTCCTTGATAGAACTACTCTGACTATTGGAGATGTCTTGGTGATTGTGGGCTGTATAACTCATTATTCTCCCTTGCTCTGGGTAGAAGGGAATCCTGTGGTAGCAGAAACACCCACATACTGGTGCTTGGAGTTCCTGTTTGTTATCATTTAACTTTGTGACATGAAGTCCATGGTGAATTGCCACTTTTTCCTCTAGAATCTGTCCAACAGCTGTCATGAGTGCCTGAGCCTCAGTAGTCTCATTAGCCATAATTGATCTGCTTCTGACTGGTCCTTGGCTCTGGGCAGAGACTATTATTGGCTTACATTTTTGCAGAATATTCTGACCTTTGACTTTTCTATTGGGGAAAATCCATTGAAAAAAGTGCCTCATCCTTTTTCTGAAGAGGTTTTCTGGAGGACCTTGTTTCTTCCCTGGCAGGAGCTGGATGCATCTGTTCCTAACAGAGTCTACTATTCCCCTGACTGGGGAAGGGTGACTCATACTTTCAGCTTGAGATGTCCTCAATTCTTCAAACCGTTCTTTATTCTTTCCTGAGTTGGGCCTCTTACAGTCCTCTCTCTTATAAGTAGAGTTAGTCATCTTGCTCTGGTTCTTCCATGAGTCTTGGAGTCTAGAGAGCACGGGCTCCTGCTGACTTAAGAAGCTCCTTTGGTCTGCCATGAAGCCGTATAGTATCTGGGAATCTACCTTGTCTCCAGTAGGCACTGTCTGGGGATAACAATGCGGCACCTGAGAAGCCAAGTTGTCTACAGCAAGGAGCATGTGTGTAGGACAGTCTTGAGGCTGGTTATCTGGCTTTATCTTCAATTTGGACTTAAATTCACTAACGTCTGTGTTAAGGCATGACTCTCCAGTATCTTGGAAAGCAGACATTGTAGAAAGTTTTTTACTGGTATCTAAACCCCTCATATGTGCATTTATGGTTTGGGGTTTTGTGAGCACATTGGTTCCCAAGATGGGGCTAGACTGTGGTTGAAGAGTATGAGACTTTGCCTCCACTGCCTCCCTGGCCTTTTCAGCCCTAAAATATTGGGGTCCCAAGTTCATCTTCTGCATTGCTACATTATGGCAGGGGTCTTGTGAGGCCCAATACTCACTCTCCTCTCTTTGCTCATTCCTGGCCATTGGTGAACTGGGACTCAACTCATGGCTGCTCCTTTCAGCCCATTCTGCAGAACCACTCTTTGGAGTTCTGTCTATGAGGCTGAGTGTGAGAGACTGAGAAAGTGGCCTGCTGTTCTGTCCAATCAGAGAGGCCTTTGAGGGCCCCTGGTTGTCATCGGATGGGGTTCTTACCAGGGACCTCGGGATTTCCTCATATGTGGGTGAAGTGGCAAGGAGAGGCCTCTCCAGAATAGGACCTGACTCTTCTGTTATAACTATCTTTCCCAGACATGTCTGAGAAGGTTTTCCCAGGAATTTGGCAAACTTGACTATTGAGGGGGTCCTGGGCAAAGGTTGAACCTTTTTCAACTTAAAGAGATTTATGGGCTTAAGGACCTTGAGGGGTAGACCCCACTTGTGCCTTACCCAAAACTTTATAATATGTGCTTCCAGCACTTCTTGAATGTCTGGATCAAGGAAGGAAACCCTGTGGGAGGTGTTCACATATGGTCCCCAACCCTTCAACATTCCTAGATTTCTGATTTCCCTTTGAGTGTTGGGCTTGGGAAAAGCATGATTGACAGCAAGCCAGGATTGATGCACACTCACAGGGATCAGACTCTCCCTGATCTTTCCCAACTTCCTGCCCAAATGGTCTTTCAGGAGGTTTTCTAGTTTCTTATCTAAGCTCTTTAGTAAATCACTTCCTGAGTCACTCGTTGACGGCCCCAAGTCACTTTCTAACTCCTCAGAGTTTACTTCCTGAAACCCCATTAGAGACCTTTCTGAGTCCCCGGAGAGATCTTTTGAGACCTTTCCCAAAATACACCCCAGGCCTTTACCCATGCCCTGACTTAGCTGGAACCCCACTTTCCGTGTATCCTTGTTGCTTTTACCTGCACATGCAGAGGACCATGAGGGTCCATGCTTGCCCTTTGCCTGACATGTCCCTGGTAATTCACCCTGAAGCTGCCTTAGTTCCAGAGACTCTTGGATCTTACGGGGTAGTTCCCACCGGTGTTGGATGAGCCACTTTTGTAGGTGTTGCTCCAGTTGCTTACGGAGTTCAGGACTGATTGGAAAATTCTCAGGAAGCAGGGAGACTGCCCAGCTGTCTTCAGGAAGATTGGAAGTGAAAACACTAAAAACTTCTTGAGATCTTTTGATTGCAGAGGATAAAGCCCACCCACTTTCTAGTTGCTTCTGCAACAAAGGCCATTCTGGATGTTGAATCTCAGTTGGGATGAGAAATTGTGACTTATCTGGGCCTATAGGGCAAGATATTTCACAGGCCTTAATCTGAGGTGGTGAAGGTGATAGGTTTGGAAGAGAGGATTGGAGATGATCCTGAGTCAGGATTTGAGCTAGGGGTGGTGGTTGGAATTGAGGTATAGTTGACATCAAGGATTGAGATTGGAACTCCAGTTGGGACAGGTGTTGGGACTGGGAAAGCAGTGGAGATAGTTTGGCCTGCATTTGAATTGGGCAGGCACTTGAGATTCCATTGAATAAGAGAGAGGGAGACTGTAGCACTGGAGAGCCCTCAGAAATCCAGGCAGTAGCCACCAGAGATTCGCTATGTAGAGAGGGGAGACCCCAGAAAAGCTGGTTATATTTCTGCTGTAGATGGGGCCCCAAGACCTTAGGATATGAGAGTTTCTGAGGACCAGACAGCTGCTCTGATTTTCCTTTTGTGCTCCAGAAATGTTGGGGGCTTGTGTTCTGTTCAGGACTCAGTGATTTCAACATATTTCCTAAAGAATTCAGGTGGTAGTCTGGGTTTTGGATTGCATATGATTCATTTTTTTCTTTTTCTTTCAAAATCTTGATCTTGACTCTTTTTTTGACTTGTATCTCCAGAAGCTTCTGATCATCTGAGCTCAGCAAAGAGGGGCTAACAGCTCCTATGTGTCTGTTGGTCAGGTTTCCCCAGAATGAGGCCTTTGGTGAGTAGTGGGAAAGGTGTTCTTGCTGAGACTCATAATTTGATGAGGTTGAGAGGCACAGGGCTTTGGCAGCAGTGTGCCACCAGGACAGGGTTGAAATGGGACAACTTGAGTGGCCAAGGCCTGAGATGGCTAGGACAGGAGTAGCTGACCAAGGGGTGTGAGACGACCTATGTGGAATGGTGCTCAGTGGGAATGTCAAGGAGTCACAGTGAGGAAGAGTCAGAATAGAGTCTGGAGGTTGTGGAGCAGAGGAGGCTGTCAGAGGTGGAGAGCAGGCCTCTGAATTAAGGGGATGAGGAAGGGGAGGGGAAAGAACAATTGGCTGGGTTGGAAGGCTGTCGAGGGGAAGGAAGGGCTCTGGTGGCAAAGAGGCATTCAGAGATGAGTGGGAATGAACAGAAATTGAAGAGACTGTTGAGCCAAGAAGTAGAGGGCGCTGGGTCAGAGGAACTGGGGTAGCCAACAAGGACATGGTGGGAGCAGCATCATCCACAGTCTCCCTGTATGGCTGGTGGGCTCCAGCAGGCACTGCTTTGCACACCTCACCAGGGAGGTCTTGACATAAGAGTTGATGAAAGCCACCCTTGTCAGGGAGCCTCCCCAGGCAGCTGCAGGAGACAGGAAGCAAAAGCTGCAGCTAGAAACTGACAGGGCAAGGAAGGCAGGGCAGTCTGGGCAGGGATAAACACCTGCAACCCACAGCCCTTCACAGTCTCCATACTGACTTCACATTGCTCCTGCTATTCCTTACCCCAGAGCTTTAATCATACTTTGTTCCCATGTCTCCCCCTCTCAGGATTCCCTGTGGACCAGGGGTCACATCATAAACTGGGACAAAGGAGGAGCAAGGAAAAGGGGAAGAAGTGGAAAGATTCTTTACCTTTGCAGAAGTGAAATCAGACTGCGAGCTCCCTCTAATTCTTTCAGGCAATTTTTGCAAGCTGGAAATAAGGAGGCTGGGTTACAGTTGTGAAAGTAGGGCCCTAAATGTCTTAGGGGAGACTGAACACAATGTCCTTTTAGGGGGATACTGTTGGGAGATTAGACTATGGAGGCCAAGCATCACTGTTCAAAGCCACATGATCCCTCACAGTGATAGCAAGGTTTATGATGGGGAGCACTTTGTCATTTACATTACCCTCCAGGGCCCTCACAGCTGCCTTGTTGGGGATAAAGGACAAGGGTCACCTCACAAATGAATCTGAGTGAAGTTAAACCACTTATTGACCTAGATATCTGTTCCACCTCTGAATCTAGGCATTAATGGTCTACTACAGCCCACACACCCCTGTCAGCTGACACCCATTTCAACCCCTATCAACTTCCTTCCAAGCATAGAATCTGTGAAATATACAGTAGTTGATCTCCTTCCCAAGAACCTCTGTGAGGGCTCTGTTTCCTGAGGGATGATCTCTGCCCCTGGCATCCTTGGAGATCGTGAAATTAGACCCTCAGGGGCAAGAGAGATGGAGGAGAACTTGGCACATGTAGGGCTAAATGGCATAAGCTTACCTTTCAAATCTCTGCTTTTTTTTTTACTCTTGTTCCTCCTCATCATTTCCACTTGACTCTACAAAAGAAGATGAGGGGCTGGGACTCAATTATCTCTTCTCTCTAGATCATTCGCAGGTGCTCATTGTTCATAAACTATGACTTTCTACATTTCTACATCTAATGGGGCTCTGTGGTCTTTTCTTTTACTCATTTTTAAAATAAATAGAATATTTTTAGTTTTTCTTCTTTGAAGAATGCAAAGATTGATTTTCTATGTGAGATCACTATGAATTTCTTTCATCACTATTCCTCTACTCAAGAAACACACATACGCAGAGGGTGATAAGCATGGAGGAGGGCACTTGTTGGGAAGAGCACTGGGTATTATATGGAAACCAACTTGACAATAAACTATATTTAAAAAAAAAAAGGAACACACACATACAGGTCCTTCTATGCTCTGTTTCCCGAGTTCAGACGCCCCACTCTAACCCTTTAGATGCTCTCTGGGGCTCAGTACTGCCTTCACATCAGCCTAACACAGAGGAAGAGCTCACCTGAGACATCTGTCACAGGAAGGAGAAAGTGACTGGTAAAACAATGCTTAGGAGTCTGTCTTCCTGCAGAGAATGAACTCAGTATACAGTTCTCACTCACTGGTCACTGCATTTGGGACTTTGCCCAGGAGATGTGGGGTCTGGGTCAAAGATGTTGGGATGGAAATCCATATGCCCACTCAGCTTTGCCTGCCCTGGCTGGTCCCCAAGAAGGATGATGTTCTATTCTTTCCTCAGGTTTCCCATCTCACAAGTCTCTCCAGATGATTTAGAAAAGTGAATATGAGAATAAGAAAATTTAAAAAGATAATCCCTGTTGGGGTTTAGCCAAAGTTTCCTTACCTTCCTGACATTTCTATATTTCTTAGCTGGTGGTAAGGATGGTTTACTCTGAAAGCAGGGGAGTAACAGAAGGAAGAGTCCCAATCCACACAGGAAGGCAAAGATGGTATCAATCACCCAGGAGGTGGAACCAGAACTCAGCCAGGTGGTACCAGTGCTTCTCAGAGAAAAGAAATTCTCCATCTTTGGAAATCTGCTCTCCTCAGGCAACTGAGCACTGATAGTTCACTTGGGGACAGAACTCCAGGCCTGCATCACAGAGCTAAAGCCTTGTCACAAAGGGTTCTTGAGAATGGGGGAGGGGGTGTTGAGAAAAGCAGGGTAGACCACCACCCCTCCCCCATCATTCAGTCCCACAGATCCCTGCAATTCCCTGGGCCTTCTAGATTCCTCCTCCCAACTCTACACTCATCTCAGAGAGACCTTAGCCAATTTTCTATTCATTCAATCTGGAACTCAGATATTACCTGGTCCCTTTTGCCCATTAAGGGTCTTGACTATGGCCCACCAATTTTATAGCCCTTGAAAATTTGAAGTTGACCCTAGAATTTTGGCTATTTCCCAAGGAATTTTACTTTCTGGATTTTCTCTGTCCTCATCTCTAGCTTCCCATATAATGTTTTTGTCTTGTATAAACCCAGGTACATAATTTAGATTTCTTTTGCATTTAATTAGTTTTATGAATTTTAGTGTTTGCTTTGTCTCATTCTCAGAAGGACATATACACAGAAAAATAAAATTATTCAAAATTCATAAATCAAAGTATGAAAGTTACTTTTTAAAGTTTGTGGCATTTGTAATTCTGAAGTTAGTAAAGCTTTAAACTGCACAAAGACTTTTGGGACATGCTGGATACATACACATATTCACAGACATACATACACTTAACCTTTCACAAAACAATCCAGTATTTCCAAATCCAAGAATCCACAATTTTCTACAGAAAACATTTTTTCATCTATTGTCTTGACCTGATTTTATACTTTATTTTTGTTTTATTTTGAATTTTTAAATTTTCCACATAAGTTTTAAAACGTTGTTTTAGTTCATTACAGCTTCTATAACAAAATACCACAGAACAGGTGGATCAAACAACATAAATTTATTTCTCACAATTCTGGGGTCTAAGTCCAAAGTCAAGTGCCCCAGCATGGTCACATTCTGGTGAAGTACCTCTTCCTGGTTCATAGCGCTTTCTCACTGTGTCCTCACATGGTGGGAAGGGGTGAGGAATCTATCTGGAGACTTTTTTGTAAGGCACTAATCCCTTCCACAAGGGCTCATAAATGTGTTCCAATGGTCTCATCTCTTCTTTCTTTAGGAGTTAGGATTTGAACATATGGATTTGGGTGGGGGGACACACACACTCAACAAATGTATGTGGCACATATGCCACACTCAGAAGCCAGGAATGGGTTAGTTTATTTATACTCCTTTATAATAGTCTCACCTCAAATTAAAATTTTATCAAAATTTGGACTTCTTTGTATTCATATCTGCCTTCTATATTTTCTTTATTACTTTATTTTTAATATGTTTTGTTTGATGGGTTTTTTGATATTTAAAATCTTATCAGACAATCTTACCTTGATTAAATTAATTGCTATTTTATTATGATTTATTTCTGCCATGTTATTTTGATTTGTTTTCCATATTTTCTTTATTCTTTTTTCTTCTCTTTTTGCATCTTCCAATTATGGATCAAATGTTCTTTTTATTCAAAATTTGAGAGTTTTAATATCATAATGGTTTTATATCATTAATTATGTTAATTTCCTTCTCAGTTTCTTACATGTGTCAATACTAATATTATCTCAGCAATCCAGAATACTCTTGCCTCCTCTATTTTGCTTTCTCTGTAATGACAGCCCTTACTTCAAGAGGATATTACTGAAGTTTTGCTTCTGGGTTATTTTGTATATGCCACGATTTCATGTATTTTTTTATGATACAGTAAACATCACTAATATCAATCCTTATGTCCCCACAACTGCATGTTCGTAGATTTATTTTTCTTCCTCCTGGAGAATTTCCTCTAGGAATATTTTCCAACAGACTTATGTAAAATAAAACTGTTGAGGCCTTCTTTTCTTTTTTCTTTTTTAAATGCTCTCTCAGCATCAGTGGGAGGGACAGAGAGGGTGGGGACAGAGAATCCAAAGAAGGCTCCATGCTGACAACAGCAAGCCCAACGAAGGGCTAGAACCCACAAACCCTGAGATCATGACCTGAGGCAAAGCCCGAAGCTCAACCAGTTGAGCCACACAGGCTCCCCAGTCTTATTTTCTGATAAGATCTTATTTCTCTGCCCTTGTATTTAAAAGATCTTGGCTGCATATAATTCAAAGCTTAAATTTTCATTCCTTTCAATTCTTTAAACACATTACTCCACCCCATCCTTGTCTCCAACATTGCTGTTGAAAAGCCTGATATCAATCAAAAGTCACATTTTCTTTAAAAGATGATCTGACTTTTTATCATTTCAACAGGATGCTATAAAAAAAGAAGTATAAATCACTTTGCAACTATAAACTTAACTAAGTTTATAGTTAAATTATAGTTTATTAAGAAGCGATGTTGTATTTTGTCAAATGCTTTTTCTGCATCTATCGACAGGATCATATGGCTTTTATCTTTTCTTTTGTTGATGTCATATATCACACTGATTGATTTGCGAGTATTGAACCAGCCCTGTAACCCAGGAATGAATCCCACTTGATCTTGGTGGATAATTCTTTTTATGTGCTGTTGCATTCGATTAGCAAATATCTTGTTGAGGATTTTTGCATTTCTATGCATCAGGGATATTGGCCTGTATTTCTCTTTTTTTGCTGGGTCTCTGTCTGTTTTGGGAATCAAAGTGATGCTGGCTTTGTAAAATGAATCCGGAAGTTTTATTTCAATTTCTATTTTTTGAAACAGTTTGAGAAGTATAGGTATTAATACTCCTTTAAATGTCTGGTAGAATTCCCCAGGAAAGCCATCTGGTCCAAGACTCTTATCTGTTGGGAGATTTTTGATAACTGATTCAGTTTCTTCATGAGTTATGGGTCTTTTCAAATTTTCTATTCCTTCCCATTTGAGTTTTGGTAGTGTGTGGGTGTTTAGAAACTTGTTCATTTCTTCCAGGTTATCCAGTTTGTTGGCATATAACTTTTCATAATAATCCCTGATAATTGTTTGTATTTCTGAGAAATTGGTTGTAACAAATCCATTCTTACTTGACACATTTCCAAAGGCAAGGGAATTAAAAGGAAAAATGAACTATTGGGACCTCATCAAGACAAAAGCTTTTGCACTGCAAAGGAAACAATAAAAGAAACTAAAAGGCAACTGATGGAATGGGAAAAGAAAAAAAAAAAAGACAGTTGCAAATGACATATCAGATAAAGGCCTAGTATCCAAAATATATAAAGAACTCACCAAACTCCACACCCAAAAAAACAATTAATCCAGTGAACAAATGGCAGAAGACATGAATAGACACTTTTCCAAAGAAGACATCCAGATGGCCAACAGACACATGAAATGATGCTCAGCATCCTCCTCATCAGGGAAATACAAATCAACACCACACTGAGATACTACCTCACACTGGTCAGAGTAGCTAAAAGTAACAACTTAGGAGACCAAAGATGCTGGTGAGGATGTGAAGAAATGGAAACCCTTTTGTACTGTTGGGGGGAAAGCAAACTGGTGCAGCCACTCTGGAAAACAGTGTGGAGGTTCCTCAAAAAATTAAAAATAGAACTACCGTATGACCCAGAAATAGCACTACTATGAATTTACCAATGGGATACAGGAGTGCTGATTCATAAGAGCACATCTACCCCAATGTTTATAGCAGTGCTTTCAACAATAGCCAAAATATGGAAAGAGCCTACATGTACATCAACTGATGAATGGATAAAGATGTGGTTTATATATATACAATGGAATACTATTTGGCAATGAGAAGGAGTGAAATTCTGTCATTTGCAGCAACATGGATGGAACTCGAGGGTATTATGCTAAGTGAAATAAGTCTGTCAGAGAAATACAGATATCATATGTTTTCACTCATATGTGGATCAGGAGAAACCTAACAAAAGACCATGGGGGAAAGGAAGAGAGTAAAAAGTTAAGGAAGACAAACCATAAGAGACTCTTAGAGAACAAATTGGGGGTTGATGGGGCTTCAGGAAAGGGAAAGTGGGTGATGGACATTGAGGAGGACACTTGTTGGGATAAGCCTTGGGCGTTGTATGGAAGCCAATTTGACAATAAATTATATTAGATAGATCAATCAATCGATAGATAGATAAAAACATAAAATGAAAAGAAAATTTAAACAGACTCATAAAAAAATTGAATCAGTAATCAAAAATCTCCCATCAAACAAGAGTCTGGAGCTAAATGGCTTCCCAGGGGAATTCCACCAAACATTTAAAGAAGAAATAATATCTATTCTTTTGAAACTGTTCCAAAAAATAGAAATGGAAAGAAAACTTCCAAACTCATTCTATGAACCCCAGCATTACCTTTATTCCAAAGCCAAAGACCCCACTAAAAATGAGAATTATAGGCCAACATCTTTGATGAACATGGATGCAGAAATTTTCAATAAAATACTAGCAAATCAAATTCAATAATACATTAAGAATTATTCACCACAATCAAGTGGGATTTATTCCTGGTCTGCAGGGCTCATTCAATATTTGCAAATCAATCAACATGATACACCACATTAATAAAAGAAAGGATAATAACCTATATGATCCTCTCAATAGATGCAGAAAAAGAATTTGACAAAATACAGCATCCACTCTTGATAAAAACCCTCAACAAAGTAGGGAGAGATGTAACATAATTCAATGTCATGAAAGCCATATATGAACGACCCACAGGTCATAACATCCTCTCAGTTTTTCCCCTAATATCAAGAACATGATAGGTATGTCCACTCTCACAATTACTATTTAATTTAGTACTAGGAGTCTTAGCCTCAACAATCAGACAACAAAATGAAATAAAAGGCATTCAGATTGGCAAGGAAGAAGTCAAACTTTCACTACTTATAGACAGCATGATACTCTATGCAGGAAACCTGAAAGACTCCACCAAAAAATTGCTAGAACAAATACCTAAATTCAGCAAAGTCACAGGATATAAATTCAATGTGCAGAAATTTGAGGCATTACTATACATCAATAATAAAGCAGCAGAAAAATAAATCAAGGAATTGATCCCTTTTGCAATTGCACCAAAACCAATAAGATACCTAGGAATAAACTTAACTATAAAGGTAAAAGATTTGTACTCTGACAACCAAAGAAAACTTATGAAAGAAATTGAAGAGGACAGAAAGAAATGGAAAGCATTCCATGCTCATGGATTGCAAGAACTAACATTGTTAAAATGTCTGTGCTACCCAAAGCAATCTACACATTTAATGCAATCTCCATCAAAATATCACCATTTTTCTCAGAGCTAGAGGAAATAGTCCAAATTTGGATAGAACCACAAAAGACCCCAAAAACACAAAGCAATCTTGAAAAACAAAAACAAAAATGGAAATATCAAGATTCCATATTTCAAGCTATATTAGAAAGCTGTAGTCATCAAGACAGTATGATACTGGCACAAAACCAGACACATACACTAATGAAGCAGAATAGAAAATCCAGAAATGAACCCACTATGTGGTCAACTAATCTTTGACAAGCAGGAAAGAATATCCCATAGGGAAAAAAAAGTCTCCAACAAATGGTGTTGGGAAAACTGGACAGTGACATGCAGAAGAATGAAACTTTACCATACACAAAAATAAACTAAAATGGGTGAAAGACCCAAATGTGAGATGAGAAATCATCAAAATCTTAGAAGAGAACACAGGCAGCAACCTCTTTGATCTTGGCTGGAGCAACTTCTTACTGGACACGTTGCTGAAGGTAAGGGAAACAAAAGGACACCTAAACAATATATTGGGACTTCATCAAGATAAAAAGCTTCTGTTCAGCAAAGGAAACAATCAACAAAAGTAAAAGGCAGCCTATAGAATGGGAGAAGATATTTGCAAACAACATATCAGATAAAGAGTTAGTATGCCAAATCTATAAAGGACTTATCAAACTCAACATCCAAAAAGCACATAACCCAGTTAAGAAATGGGCAGAAGACATGAACAAACATTTTTCCAAAGAGGACATCCAGATGGCTAACAGACACATGAAAAGATGCTCAACATCATAAATCATCAGGGAAATACAAATCAAAACCACAATGAGATAACACAGCACACCTGTCAGAATGGCTAAAATTAACAACACAGGAAACAACAGGTGTTGGCGAGGATGTGGAGAAAGAGGAACACTTTTATACTGCTGCTGGGAATGAAAACGAGTGTAGCCACTCTAGAGAACAGTATGGAGGTTCCTCAAAAAGTTAAAAAAAGAACTACCCTAAGACTCAGCAATTGCACTACTAAGTATTTACCCAAAGGATACAAAAACAGTGATTCATACGGGTACATGCACCTCAATGTTTATAGCAGCATTATCAACAGCAACCAAATTATGGAACCCTCATGCATTGCTGGTGGGAATGCAAAATGGTACAACCACTATGGAAAATATTATGGTGGTTCTTCAAAACTATTTGAAATTGGATTATCATATATATCAGCAATCTCACTTCTGGGTATTTACCCAAATGAATGAGAAGCACAAACAGAATGAGATAATGTGTATTAACAATTCATTGTGTGAAAATTCACAACTGTGATGTTGTTCACTAAGTAGACAATCCTGCTGGGAACTCTGAGACACTACACTGAACACGTTTCAAAATTATCCTATCCACTGACTTCTATCTCCAATTTGGTTGCTGTTGTTCCCAGGTGCATAATCCTCCTTCCCCTACATACACAATTCTCTATTGTTTTTGCAGGATTCAGGAAATTTCTGAGGGAAGCCTTTCCCAGGTAAGAGTGACAGAAGCAAACCTCTGAGGTGAAACTATATTCACGTTTCTAGAACTTTCTGTCAAACTCAGGGATATGGGGTGAATCATCAACATCTACATTAACATAGGTTTTAGCACTATCTTCATTCAAGTTTTCTTTTTTTTTTAAATTTGAGTTCAGTCGTGTATTTGAAGTTGTGCCCTTTAGGATGAGCTGTCTTCTTGTGAGATTACTGGAATCAAAAACTAGAAAAGCTATAAGTTTCATTGCAGTAGTAAACTCTAGTTTTTTGCCTGTTGTCTGAACACTCCTTAGATATATGCATAGACAAAATACAATTATAATGTGAGGGCCTACATTATACACCAATGTAGAAAAGTAACAGATTTAGCATCTCAGATTATCCATTTGTGAATTGAATGAAAGTTGTCTTTAAAAATGGATTCTTCCTTTCTCTCTCTGATAAAGTACTTTTGACCATTTTCAAGAAGATAAAGCTTTTTAAATTTTCAAATGGAGCTTATAAAACGGAAAATGTCATCTGGTGAAACTAACTGTAGTTACAGTTATTGGGAGTTATATATTTGCACGTTAAAGGTAGATTGCCCAGGTGCATTTTTGTGTGTGTGTGATATTCTTCAAATGGTGGCAGAAAATCTGAACAATTCTGGAATGCGTGATTAACTTGACAGAGGCATAGCTAAGGATTTTTTTTCTGCTTACAATTCACAACCCCAAAAGGCCATTTCCAAGGGTCACATGATAATAGTATTAGAGACTGCTTAAAGAAACAACTTTTATTTGGGATCAATCCAAGATTAGTAAAATACCAGTGTCCTGCTAAACTGGGTGTAATTTCAGAGTTTCAGAGTTTGAACCTTGTTGGAAATATTCCCTGGTACTTGACTTGCATGAACATTTTACCTGACCAAAGCACATTTCAGAAAGCACATTTGATTATTACATATAACCCAAATAACTACAAATGTTAGTATTCCCTGTAATCTCTAGGGGGATCTAGAAAAACAGTTCAGTATTTAGTATGATCATGCTGTTTTCAGTATAATGGAACACTCTGACCTAATTTAACATAACTGAGAGTCATCTATAAGAATCTGTCCCTTATCTGGAATAATTTTTATCAAAAGTTCTTGTGTTGTGGTTACAAATTAATATTCTCCCCTTTTGACAAAATTTGTTTTTTTAGAAATTTTTTAGAGAATAAGTTAGTTTAGTTAAGCAGTTATCTCATTTCAAGAGTCAGTGCTGCATGGGGGCTCTGAAAGTTAGGCCTATATTGTGCAAGAAATCAGGTAATTAATAAGAAGGATTTTTATGGAAACAAAGAAAAACATAGGTTAATTCTTGGAGTAAATTATAAGCCTGGTGTCTGAGTCCTGAGTGTGCCAGTGAGAAAACTTCTAGATGTTGAGCCTGAAGCATCTTCAGATGGAGTTGGAGCAGACAGTGACAATCGGATGCGTTTTTTCTGGATTGTAGTTCAAATGTCTCTAGTGATCTTTTTGAGTGGCTACCAGAACAACAAGCACAAAAGTTATTTATATATAAGCTATTGTGGCAAATTCTCTGAAGTTTACCTCAAGTTTTCTATCTTCATTTTGCAGGACTTCAGGAAAGATGGGAGTTTTAGTTTGCAATTATTCCAGATCAAGGGAATGGAAGAAATTAAGAAAGCTTAGTTTGGAGAGTCATAAACAGATATTCAAGGAAACCAGAAGAATTCAGGTACCAGTTAAGTTTTGTAGGTAAATAACAAACTCTATGACAACCAGAATTAGAATGTAGCATCCACAAAGGTGTGTTATTGAACTGTATTTTTTTCTCTAAGATCATCCTCATTTTCATAAAAATAGCCAAATTAAGATTAATTTGTTTGTAGGGGTGCCTGAGTGGCTCAGTCAGTTAAGCATACAACTTCAGTTCAGGTCGTAATCTCATGGCTTGTGGGTTTGAGCCCTGTGTCAGGCTCTGTGCTGACAGCTTAGAGCCTGGAGCCTGCTTTGGATTCTGTGTCTCCCTCTCTCTCTCTGTGTCCCTCCCCCACTCATGCTCTGTCTCTCTGTCTCTCAAAAATAAATAAACATTAAAATTTTTTTAAGTTTAATTTGTAAAATAAGTCAGTCAGTTTTGACACGTGGCCAAGTTATTTATATAAGCACAGCAAGATAGTGATTGACCATGTAAGTTATAGAACCTGCTTTGCTGGAACTTTTTAGTTAAACTTTTAACAGCTTCTTCAGGTCAGAAGCCAAGCCAAATCCACCACCAGATTTGCCTATAACTAGATTTGGGTGAATTACTCTTTTCTTTCTTTTCCTGAGGTCTCCAAAATAACCTGAGGTTCCTGCACCTGCCAGGAAGTGACAAAATTTATAAACAGTTTATAATTTTTAGAAACATTGTGTCACAGACTTTGAGTCTTGTCCTGCAAGAGAGTGGATGCAGAATTGAATACAAAAGAAGCTAATGTCTGAGAGGAGACAAGAGCCCTGAGGAAGGGTCCTTGCTCAATATTTATTAGGCTCAGAAGGCTTGCATACATGAGAGATGTGCAGAAAGAGACAATAAAATAGTGATCATTAACTCATGTGTGTGAGAAAAAGGAGATTTCAAAGGTCTACAGATAGGGGTTAGGGTCAAGACAAATCAAAATCTCAGAGCCGACCAGACGACCATTTACTGCAGGCACCAGGCACTGTGTCTGTTTGTCTTAACTTTTCTAGGGACTAAGACAGATAGAACATGCTACCTCACAGTTAACAAGGCATTTTTCTAGCTAATTAGCTCTGGGTGTTTTTACCCTATAGTAGCTTTATGCTCTATACTTTGTTTTACCCAGTGATAAATCCCGGGAGCTTTCACCCTGCTGCAGCTGCTTTCCACCTCTACCTGTTCTCAGACACTTTTGTCCTGTGGCAGCAACTTTCCACTATGTGGTTTGTTCTACACTGGGCACTTTCACCCTGTGGCGGCTTTCCACTCTAAGTCTTGTTAACCCATTGGTGCAAGTTCAGTGAATTCTTAAATTTATTACCCACACCATAGTATGACCTTTTAAAAAATGTTTATTTATCTATTTTGAGAGGGGGAGAGAGAGAGAGAAAACACGCAGTGGGGGAGGGGCAGAGGGCAAGGGAGAGGGAGAATCCCAAAGTGGAGAGCCCTACCTGGGGCTCAGTCTCACAAACCGTGAGATCATGACCCCAGCAGAAACCAAGAGCCGATGCTTCACTGACTAAGCCACCCAGGCACCCCGATTGTACAACCTTTTAATATAGCATAAAATATATTTACTAACAGACCCAAATTTATCTTTAGTTTCTCTGCAACAAGACTAAAGTGTTAAGCCTATAAATAATAATCAATGTTTTAATATTTTATCTTTTTTTGGAAAAGACTTAGATAGCCAATGCATTTAACCCAATTTATCATTTAAACCTAGCAAAAAACTTCAAAGTTTTAAGTTGTCAGAAATTTTGGAAGCAATTTAAAAGTTTACCCACAAACCTATTTTATTTTGTCTACTTGTTCTAAACAATAAATTATCTATGAAAACTTCATGAGACTCAAAAATTTCCAATCATCATTTTAATTCAGTTTTGCTGACCAATTACAACAGATACAACATGAATTTAATACACGTAGGTAGAATAAAATTTGAGTATCTCTATTTGATGATAACTCCAAAATACATATCTGTTTAATTAAACAAGCTTAAACTTTAATTTATCAAAGATTTTCCCATACACATGAACTTGAAAAACGTGTTAGTTTCAATTCTTGAGTTTTAGAATGCCAATTTTTACAAGCCCTTGTCTTTTAACCAATTAAATAGAGCTCTTACTTGCTGCCAGTGCATGCTTTCAGTGACCCAGGTCTCTGCCACCTCCTTCACCTAAGGACTTCTAGATTGTACTCCAATGAGCATGTAATCCCCCAGAATATTTACTAAAAGGGGCCTTCCCCCCACCCAACATTTCCCTTGACCTCCTCTAACCGGGGTTGTAAAAGAAGAAGATGCTGCACAAAGACCAAGCAGCCAGGGTGATTTAAACAGGGAACAACAGCATCAGAGATCCCCCCCCAAAACAGACCAAAGAATGAGGTTGGATGGAGGTTTCTCTCAATCTCCCTGAGCCTAAACATGCCTCTCTTAGATCATTCTATTAGGTGGAAGCATCTGGGTTTCTGAATGGCTGGGTTATGTGATCGTTCATCACCTAGGGATCTCTAGACTCAGCTCCAATTAGTGTCTAATCCACCAGACTGTTTACTGAAGGGAATCTGTTCCTGATTGGTTTGCCAACTGGCCCAGCCTTTGTGAGACAACTCACTGAAAAAAAAATCCTATACCTGTGCTGTGGGATTGGCATCATTTACCCTCTGAGCAAAAGGCTCCCCAAGTGGCCACACTGAGTCTCCTGATGGGACAGCAATGTCAATCAGGCAGCACAAATGCCAAGAAGGGAGAGCCCCCACCAAGGAATCTGCTCCTGGCCCTGATAGCTTGAAGAGATTAGTCCAGGGTGAGCATTGCCCACTGTTTTGTTCATTGGAAACCAGGTAACTAGAGGGAAGAACCTCGGAAGAATGAGAGTCCCATCTGGTATGCCAAAATTTGTAATTAGACTAATGTTGAGTCTCCTCCTTGGTGGGTTACCAATAGATACTACACTAGGTGGTGTTGTACCACAAAGTAATCCTTATTTGCACAAAAAAGAAAATGACTAGGGATAATTTTGAAAGCCTGAGCAATGGTGCAAGGACTCCTTTTATTTGTAGTTTAGGATGACTATTCCAAAAGGAGGGCTTTGTCATGGCAGGTAAAGGCAAGCATAAGCTTGTGTAGGTGTAGTTAGAATACTTGCCTATATATGCATTGTATGTTATGTTAATGGAGCTTGTGCTCCTCCTAGGGTAGAGGTTTTAACATTATAATAAAGCAGAATTAACTGTCAGACACTTCTTGGCTCATTTGTGCAGCTGTTGACTGCAAAGTTTAGTCTGGAACCATATCAGTTGACCTTAAGTCCAAGCTTCTGCAGAGAGCCAGTGTATGTATTAGTGAGATCTGAAAAAAATCAATAGCTGATAAGGGAGAAAGAGTTCCCTGACAAATAAGCTCTAACCTTTCTGCAAGTTTCAACCTTATAGAACCTTTTTGATACAATCTTATTGTGACTTTAGGGCACATCTCCAATCCTACCAATGATTCTAGATTTTATATTGTTTCCTTGTGTTACAGTGAGCTCCAATGACAACCTCATTGCTATCCATTGGAACAAAAAGATAATTTGCATTGTAAACTTTAAAACTTCATATTTGCCTGTTTCTTCAACAGTCTCACAGACTGTTGACTACCTTGCCCAGGCATCCAGATGCACCAGTGTGACAAGACCCTGCCACACATCCCTTTCTTGTCCTCCCTTGAATATGCTCTAGTGACATTCTAATACAATAAAATCCCTTCATGCCTTTTACTTGTGTACCCCACTCTGACTCCAATAAAGGGACTTTAAACCAGTTCTTGCCTTCTCTTTTATCTTGCCACCTTCTTAGTTGAGCCTCCTTCTGTGGTGCTCCTCCTATGTGGCTTCCTCATTGGGATGCGATGATTCTGTCTCTTTAGAACCTATGTTTATAATAAATTTTGTTTTCCTGTGCCTCTCCTCTCTCCCCTTTTGTGGCCACACCTGACTATCTATGAAAGAATACAAAAATAATTTAATTACAAAATAGCAAAACATTGTTTTCTACAATTTCACTAGTTCTTTGGCCTTGATTATATCTTTCACTTGGCTTATTGGAATTGGCATAAAATAAATTTATTAATTTTAACATGGCTACAGTTGTAAACTGCACCGCTCTTTCCCATGATGTGTCAACCTTTGGCAAATGGTGTCATTGCTGGAGTTTATGTCAGAAATTTTGGAATATCCTTAAAGAATGTGAATAAAATGACTGGACAACTGAATGCTGAAAGAGAAATACTTAAAACAGTTTAGTCTCTAATAATTGTCATTCACAAAAAACTTTCATAATCACAAAGTAAATTTCCCAATATGTGTCTTTAATCTCCCATTGTTTTCCAATAAATTATTTGTAAACAATTGAAAAATTTAATTAAAAATATTTATCACAAAATTGCAGCTATTGCATTGGTTTTTGTGTAATTTAGCCACCTAAAATATAGTTTGTTTTTGCATTCTACTATTTTTCAAGCTGTTTTGTAATATCCAAAATATGTACCATAATTTTTTCAGTCAAAAATATACCTTTGGGACAATTAAGTTATATTTACTTCATAGGATATTACATGAGTTAGGTTGTTTCTTAGCATATTTACCCCCAGCTTTATTGACATATAATTGATGTAATATTGTGTAAGCTAGAGCTACAAAGTTTTGATTTATATACATGAATATGGTGAAATGATAACTGCAATAAAGTTAATTAACACATACCTCACCTTCCATAGATACTTGTGTGTGTGTGTGCGCGCGCGTGCGTGTGTATGAGATGAGAACTTTTAGGATTTACTTTCAGTGACTTCTAAGTAATACAATAGTTATTATATATAAAAATATATAAAAATCTACAATAGACAACCAGAACTTATTCATCTTATAACTGGAAGTTTCTACCTTTTGACCACGTTTCCCTACTTCTCCAGCAATCACCAGTTGACTCTCTGTTACTATGAGTTATCATATTTGTCCTCCTTGTCTTAATTCACTTTGCATAATGGCCTCAAAGTTCCTCCGTGCTGTCACAAATGGCGGGATTTTTTTTCTTTTTTATGGCTGAGTTTTACATTATATATATAATTTAATTATATATAAAAATTATATATTACATATATGTATCATGTGTCACATTTTACTTATACAGGTATCCATTTGTTATAATAATATTAACTATACATATATATGCATAAGTATATTGTAATGATTACATATTATATAGATTATATAATAATATAATTATATCACATTTTCTTTATCCATTTATTCATAGACAAATAGTATCCATATTTTTGCTTTTGTGAGTAATATTGCAATTAACATGGCAGGGTCAGATATCTCTTTAAGTGGTGATTTCATTCCTTAGGCTATGGAAGTGGGATTGCTGACTTAATGGTAGTTCTATTTTAAATTTTTTAGGAACTGCTATATTGTTTTTTTCATTATGGTTTTAGCACTATTTTTAACTTCCTGAGGAACTCCCACGCTGTTCTGTAAAGTGGCTGACCAGTTTAAAGTCCCACCAACAGAGTTCAGGAACTCCTTTTTATCCACATTCTCCCAAACACTTGATATGTCTTGTCTTCTCACAGGTATGAGGGAACGTTTCATTGTGGTTTTGATTTGCATTTCCCTGATGATTAGTAGTGTTAAACACTTTTTAATGTACTTATTGGCCATGAACTTATTCTTTGGAAAAATGTTTATTTATTAAATTTATTTAATTCTTTTGCCTACATTTTAATCAGAGCGTTTGGCTATTTTTGTTGCATTGTTATTGAATTGTACTCATTCTTTACATATTTTGGTATTAACCTTTCATTTGATACATAGTTTTCAAATATTTTTCTCTCATTCTGTACATTGCCTTTTCATTCTGTTGATTGTATGATTTTTTTTGCTCTTAACTAAATTTGCATTTTTTAATTATAATCATATCTACATTTATCAGGAAATAAAATTTGCTATTTTTTATGGAAATGTAATAAGCTACAGTGTTATAATAGTTTCAGGTATACAATATACAATATACAATATACAATTGTCATTCGACAATTCTATACATTTCTCAGTGCTCATCAAGGTAAGTGTACTCTTAATACCCTTTAAGTATTTTACCCGTCCTGCTACCTACCTCCCCTCTGGCAACTACCAGCTCGTTCTCTGTATTTAAAATCTAGGGGTTTTTTTTTAGTCTCTTTTTGTTTATTTGTTCATTGTTTTGTTTGTTTCTAGATTCTACATCATATGGTATTTGTTTTTCTCTGAATGACTTATTTCACATAGTATTAGACCCTCTAGGTCTAGCCATTTTGTTGCAATTAGGTTTCATTCTTTTTTATGACTAATATTCTATCATATATACATATACCAAATCTTCTTTTATCTATGAATGGACAGTTGGATTGCATTCATATATTGGCTACTGTAAATAATGCAGCAATAAATACAGAAGTGCACATACAGTTTCAAATTGGGTTTTTTTGTTGTTGTTGTTTTCTTTAAGTAAATACCCAGTAGTGGAATTAGTGGATCATATGGTATTTTTATTTGTAATTTTTCAAAAAACCTTCATACCATTTTCCACAGTGGCTTCACTAATTTGCATTCCCATCCACAATCCACAAGAGCTCCTTTTTCTCCACACTTTCCCCAACTTTTATTTCTTGTGTTTTTGATTTTACTTATTCTGACAGGTGTGCACTGATATCTTATTTTGGTTTTAATTTGCATTTCCTTGATGATAAGTGATGTTGAGCATCTTTTCATGTGTCTATTGGCCATCTGGTATGTCTCTTTGGAATTGTTTGTTTTTTGGTGTTGAATGGGAGACCTATTTTCAAATGATATATCTGATAGAGGTTAATATCCAAAATACATAAAGACATAATCATATTACTTTTTATTTCCTGGTTTATCACATTTATTGATTTGCATATGTCGAATCATTTTTGCATCCAGGAATAATTTCCACTTGGTTATGGTGTTACAATTCTTTTAATGAGTGCTTGAATTTTGTTCACTAATATTTCATTGAGATCATTACATCTGTGTTCAGTGTGGCTATTAGTTTATAGTTTTCTATTCTTGCAGTCTCCTTAACTGACTTTGGTATCAAGATAATGTTGGCTTCATAGATTAAGTTTAAAGTGTTTCTTTCTCTTCAATTTTCTGGAAGAGTTTGAGAAAAATTAGCATTAATTCTACTTTAAATGTTTGGTAGGATTCAACATTGAAGCCATTTGGTTTTGGTGTTTTCTCTGTTGGAATTTTTTGAATAATGATTCAACCTCCTTACTCCTCATGGTTCAACTTTTCTATTTCTTTTTCTTTATTAAAGAAAAATTGTGTATTTATTTTGAAAGAGAGAGAGCATGTGAGCAGGTAAAGGGCAGAGAGGGAGAGAGAGAATCCCAAGTGGCTCCATTCTCAGCATGGAGCCCCACATGGGGCTCAACCTCACGACCATGAGATCATGAACTGAGCCAATATAGTCAGGCGCTTAACCAACTGAGCCACCTAGGAACCCCCAGACTCTATTTCTTTCCTGCTCCAGTCTCAGGAAGTTGTATAATTCCAGGAAATTACTCATTTCACACACACTTTTTCCCTTCTTTCTTTCTTTCTTTCTTTCTTTCTTTCTTTCTTTCTTTCTTTCTTTCTTTCTTTTTCTTCCTTCCTTCCTTCCTTCCTTCCTTCCTTCCTTCCTTCCTTTGCTTTTTTGTTTCATTTTGGCCTTCTTTTTTTAATTTATCTTTATAGATTGGCAATTTTTATGATGATATGTTCTATTTCCCATTTTATTTGTCTTTTGTGGTTCTACTCTAGGTTTTTGTTTTGCGGTTACCATAGGATTTACATAAAATATAGATAAAATATTTATTTTTGATTGTGGGAATTTATCTTTGATAGGCTGTAAAGGCTCTAGCCTTATATTATTGATGTCACAATTTACCTCTTTTTAAAGTGTATATTTATTTATTAACTTGTAGCTACCACTTTTACTTTTTTTGTCATTTAACATTTATACTGGAGTTGAGTGATTAGTACACTACCTTAATATAAAGTTACATTTTTCTAAGTCTGACTGTATATTTTTCAATATTACCATCTCTGTTTCACAGTGGTGTAACCCCATATTTTCCCCCAGTGATCCCTATGAGATAAGATTTGACTGGGCTTCCCCAGAAGCATCCTGAAATGCCAGAGAAACTGAATGTCTACCATGGGTTCTCTTTTCCCCGTTGGACAAACTATAGGCTCAGGGAAGCACTCTCAGGGCAGTACAGTGCTTGCCTATGGGTGAGGCAATGAAGTCAATGTGTAGCCATTCTACTTACCCTCTTAAAGTGGTATTTCTGAGTCTCTGTTGCCTAGCAGGGTACTTCAGCCTCATCCTTGTGTTCTGGAGTTTTTCCCAATGGTGTCTTTTCTTTTTTTTTTTTTTTTTTTAATGTTTTATTTCTAAGAGAGAGAGAGACAGCGTGAGCAGGGGAGGGTCAGAGAGAGAGGGAGACACAGATTGAAACAGGCTCCAGGCTCCGAGCCGGCAGTCAGCACAGAGCCCGACGCGGGGCTCGAACCCACGAACCGCGAGATCATGACCTAAGCGAAAGTCGGACGCTTAACCGACTAAGCCACCCAGGCGCCCCTCAATGGTGTCTTTTCTATGGATAGTTTTTAGTTGGCCTTCTTGTAAAGGAACTGAAGCTGGGAGATACCTATGTCACCATTTGGATTAGGTGACTCCCCTAAAAATCTTTTAATATCTTGTATTAACCACTGAACTTATTTGGCATAATCATTTAAAGATTTAAGAAAATAAATGGAAATAAAAGAGTATACTATCATATATGCAGAAAATTATCCTTGTGGAGTATTACTCTATAGATTCCTATTGTTATCATTACTTCAAAAACCATGAAGATTAGGGACTGGACTCTAAAGTCAGACAGCAGGAGTCAAACTGTTCAAATTCAAAACCCAACTCTGCTTTTATGAAGTGTATGAACCTTACTTAGCAAGGTTTTAAAATTAACTCTGCTTCAGTCTTTTTATTTATAAAATGGTAATGATTTCACTAACAGAGTTGTTGTGAGAATAAAATGACAGTACATGTAAAGCATTTTTAAAAATTCCCGTGATTTTATAATTACCATATAAGTATTTACTAAAAATAATATTTCCAATATTATCTGTTCCAAAGTGTAGATTCATTCCTCTTGTCTTCTACACTTCTATTGGTTCTCTGCAAACATTTAGAAATCTGTTTCATTAACATATGAATTTATTTATTTATTGAATGCTATCTAAACATGTATGCCATTGTCTATATGCCAGAGATTTAGAGACAATAAAATACCAATCACTATACTAAAGAGACTATCATAATAGGTTTAATTTGAAGGGAAGGAGATACTTGGTAAAAAAAAAATATATATATATATATAGAGAGAGAGAGAGAGAGAGAGATCAGAAATGTTTGCTTTGGTAGTACAAAAATATAAAACATTTTTTACTCTTAATTAAGATGAAAAATTATTAACCTCATTTGTTTTTAAAAGAACTATTCATGAACAATAAAGAGTTCAGGGGTGCCTGGGTGGCTCAGTTGGTTAAGCATCAGACTTCAGCTCAGGTCATGATCTCACGGTTCATGAGTTTGAGCCCCACATTGGGTTCTGTGCTGACAGCTCAGGGCCTGGAGCCTGCTTTGGATTCTGTATCTGCCTCTCTACCTCAGCCCCTTCCCTGCTCATGCTCTGTCAATCTCTCAAAAATAAATAAACATTAAAAAATAAAAATAAAGAGTTCAAATGAGCTGTTAAATTGAGAATTTATTCCTTCTAGCAACAGTCTGTTCATTGTATTTAAGAGTCTGTATCTATTTTTAAATTGTTGATATTTGTTTATTTTGTTTTTTAGATTTCACATATAAGTGAAATGAAATGGTATTTGTCTTTCTCTGACTTATTTCATTTAACATTTATATTCTTTAGATCCATTCAGATCATTGTAAGTGAAAATATTTCATTCTTTTTTATGAGTAATATTTCATTATATATAATGTGGTCTTATATATCACATCATTTTTATTCACTCATTTATCAATGCACACTAAGATTGCTTTAGTATATTGACTATTGTGAATAATGCTGTGATGAACAGGGTTGCATATATTTTTATGGATTTAGAATTTTCATTTTCTTTGGGTAAATACCCAGAAGTTGAATTACTGCATCATATGGTATTTCTATATTTTAAGCTTTTGAAAAGCCTCCATGCTGTTTTTCATAGAGGCCGCATCAATTAACATTCCCACCAATAGTGCAGGAGGATTCCCTTTTCTCCACGTATTTGCCAACACTTACTATTTCTTTTCTTTTTGATATTAGCTCTTCTGACTGATTTGAGGTAATATATCATTGTACTTTTGATTTGCATTCCTTCAATAATTAGTGATGTTGACCATCTTTTCTTGTGTCTGTTGGGCATCCATATGTCTTCTTCAGAAAGATGTCTATTCAGGTCCTCTGTCCATTTTTAAATTAGCTTTCTTTTGATGTTGAGTTATATAAGTTTTTGAAGTATATTTTAGATATTAACCCCTTATCTGATATATCATTTGCAAGTATCATCTGTCATTAAGTAAGTAGTATTTTTGTTTTGTTGATGGTTTACTTTGCTGAGCAAAAGCTTTTTCCTTTCATGTAGTCCCAATAGTTTATTTTTGCTTTTATTTCCCTTACCTGAGAAGACAGGAATATTGCCAAGACAAACGTCCAGAAGTTTACTGTCTATATTTTCTCTTAGGATTTTCATGGTTTCAGGTCTTATATTTAGGTCTTTTGGATATGGTGAAAGTGAGTCATTCCATGTTATTGTTCAGTTTTCCCAACACCTTTTATCAAAGAAATGATCTTTTCTCCATTGTATGTTCTTGCTTCCTTTGTCATAAACTAACCACATAAACTTGGTTTTATTTGTTGGTTCTCTATTCTGTTCCATTGATATATGTTTCTGTGGTTTTTTTTTGTGCCGGTACCATACTGTTTTGATTATGATAGCTTAGTAATATAGTTTGAAACTGGAATTGTGATAACTCCAGCTTCATTTTTTGTTTCTCAAGATTGCTTTGGCTACTCAGGTTCTTTATTTTTGTTGTTGTTAAATGCAAATTTTAGAATTATGTGTTTTAGTTCTATAAAAAATATTACTGGTATTTTGATAGGGACTGCATTGAGTCAGTTGGTTGCCTTGAGTAGTATGGACATTTTAACAGTATTAATTATTCCAATTGACGAACACAGTATGTCTTCATATTTCTTTGTATCATCTTTAATTTCTGTCATCAATGTCTTACAGTTTTCAGGGTACAGATCTTAAGCTTTCTGGTTAAATGAATTCCTAGGATTTTATTCTTTATGATGCAATTGTAAATGGGATGTTTTAATCATTTTTTTCTGCCAGTATATTATTGGTGTATAGAAATACAACAGATTTCTGTATATTTATTTTGTATTTTGCAACTATTCTCTCTGATTGTTGTGGCTAGGACTTTCAGTACTATGTTGAATAAAACAGTAATAATGGACATCCTTGTCTCATTTGTGCTCTGAGAGAAAAAAAGAAATTTTTAGCTTTTCAGCATTGTGTATGATGTTAACTGTGAGTTTACCATAATTGGCCTTATAATGTTGAGGTATGTTTCTTCTAAACCCACTTTACTCAGGGGTTTTATCATGAAAAATATTTGAATTTTTCCAAATGTTTTTTCTGTATATATTAAGATGATGATTTCATGTTTTCCCTTCATTTAGTTAATGTAGTGTATTACCTTGATTGACTCATGGATATTGAGCCATTCTTGAATCCTTGAAATAAATCTCACCTGATTGTGGTGAATAACTATTTCAATATATTGTTGAATTTGGTTTGCTAATATTTTGTTAAGGAATTTGAATCTATGTTCACCAGGGATATTGGCCTATAAATTTCTTTTTTTGTAAAGTCTTTGTCTGGTTTTAGTATTACTTCATTGAAGTAATTTGGAAGCATTTCCTTCTTTTGAATTTTTTGGAATAGTTTGAGGATAGGTATTAACTCTTCTATAAACGTTTGGTAAAATTCACTGTGAAACCATCTGGACCTGGACACTTTTTGTTGGCATTTTTTGTTTATTAGTGATTTAATATCATTACTAGTAAATGGTCTGTTCAGACTTTCTATTTCTTCCTGATTCAGTGTTGGAAGATTTATGTCTTACAAGAAATGTATCTATTTATTCTAGGTTTCCAAATTTGTTGGCGTATAATGTTTCATAGTAGCCTCTTATAGCCTTTCATTTTTAAAATTTCTGTGGTGTTAGTTGTAATTTCTATTTCACTTCTGTTTTTATTTATTTGTTTCCTCTCTTTTTTTTCTCCATGAGTCTGGTTAAGGCTTTGTCAATTTTGTTCATCTTTTCAAAGAACCAGCTCTCAACTTCATTGCTCTTTTGTCTTTTAGTACCTATTTCATTAATTTCAAGTTTAATATTTTTCATTTTCTTTATTATTTTATTCTTCCTATTGTGTTTTGGCTTTGTCTGATATTCTTTTCCAAGTTCCTTTAGGTATGGGGTTGGATTGTTTCTATGAGCTTTTCCTTGTTTCTTTAAGTAGTCCATAAACTTTCTTCTTAGAACTGCTTTTTGCTGCATCCCAAAGGTTTTGTATCTTTGTGTCTCCATTTTCATTTGTCTCAAGATATTTTCTGATTTTCTCTCTGATTAATTAGTTGACCTGTTGGTTTAGTAACATGTTGTTTAGCTTGTGTTTGTGTTTTTTTTCATTTTTTTCTTGCAATAGATTTCTAGTTTTATATGGTTGAAGTCAGAAAAGATGCTTGATATGATTTCAATCTTCTTCAATTTATTGAAGCTTTTTGTGTGGTTTGTAGGGCCCAAGGGCAGGATGTTCCAAAATGTGTCATATTGTCATCTTGAATATTTTGAATTAAAAATTACTTAAGAAGCAACTAGTGCAAAACATACATACTCACAACACACACACGGACACACACACACACACACACACACCAAACAAGCAAGAATATCGGAGCCATTTTGTTTCCATAAAGCAAGAAATAAATCTCCCATTGAAAGTTACCCTCCCTGTACCCTTATCACCAAAGATAGGGATCTAGAGCCAAAAGGCTGTATAAACAAATCTTGTAACTTTTTACTAAGTTACTATCACAACCCTAATTCTGTTTAGAATTCTTTACTAATTGAAACTCCCAAACATAAGTTTCCTTTGACCTATCAATTCCTCACAAATTCATTGTCTCTTTGTCTAAAAGATATAAAAATCTCCTTCTTTGGTCATTTCTTTAGGGCTCATTGTTATTATTGTGTTGCCATGCACTGAATAAAATGTTCTCAGACACTTAGACTGAGCCAACATGCAGGGCTGCCTCTGCCAGCAAAACAGCAGCAGCAGCAGCAGCAGCAGCAGCAGCAGCAGACTGCACATAGTCTTTATTTCATGTTCACCAGGTATGAATATCAAAGAATGTCAAAGCATGGAAGGAAAAAGACAAAGGACTCAAGACATCAACCAGACACACATCTGTTGTTTATATGAAAGCATGCAGTTTCAAGGACTGCTAGGCGATTACAGTGGGTCTATTCCCTAACTAGCTACTAGAGGATCATGGGGCTCTGAATCTCATGCTACTATTGTGTTCCACAGTCTTGAGCACAGAACATTGCTGACATTTCAGAAATTACCCATTCACTTTCCCAGGGCTTACAATACACTCTCTAAAAATAACTCCACATTATTAGACATCTGTGCACACATAATTAAACTTCGTTTTTTCTCCTGTTAATCTGCCCTCATATCAATTTAATTTGCAGACCACCTAGAAGAACATTGAAAGCTATAAACCTTTTCTCTCCAACAGGCCTAACATATATGATCTAACCTGTAGAATGTTCTACACTTGAAAAGAATGTATATTCTGCTGTCTGGGGATGGAATTTTCTGTATACATCTGTTAAGTCTACCTGGTCTAATGTGCCATTCAAAGTCACTATTTTCTTATTGATTTTTCTGGCTCAATGATGCATCCATTGATGTAAATGTAGCATTAGAATTTCCTAATATTATTGTATTGTTGTCAATTGTTTACTTTATCTCTGTTAATGTTTGCTCTATATGTTTAGGTCTCCTATATCTATGCCCCTATATTAAGGTGCAGACATATTTACAATTGTTATATTCTCTTACTGAATAATCCTTTTGGAATTAGGTAATATTCTTCCTGTCTCTTGTTATAGCCTTTGTTTTAAAGTTTTTTTTTTTTTTCATTTGTGTTTGCATGGAATTTTTTTTCCATCCCTTCACTTTCTGTCTGTCTGTCTTTAGGTCTAAAGTGATTCTCTCATAGACAGCATATAGAAGGGTTTTATTTTTTTTTATTAAAAAATTTTTTTATTGTTTTATTTATTTCTGAGAGACAGAGACAGACAACATGAGCAGGGGAAGGTCAGAGAGAGAGATATGGAATCTGAAGCATGCTCCAGGCTCTAAGCTTGCTGTCAGCACAGAGCCCGATGTAGGGCTCAAACCCACAAACCATGAGATCACAACCAGAGCCAAAGTCAGACACTTAACCGACTGAGCCACCCAAGAGCCCCATATAATTTTAAAATTTTTAATGTTTATTTATTTTTGAGAGAGAGAGAGAGAGACAGAGCACAAGTGGGGGGTGGGCAGAGAGAGATGGAGACAGAGAATCCGAAGCAGGCTCCAGGCTCTGAGATGTCAGCACAGAGTCTGATGCGAGGATTTGAACTCATAAGCCATGAGATCATGACCTGAGCTGAAGTGGAATGCTTAACCAACTGAGCTGCCCAGGTGCCCATATATGTCTTATATTTTTAATATATTTTGTCAATTTTTGTCTTTCAATTAGAATGGTTAGTCCATTTACATTTAAAGTAATAATTGATAGGTATGTACTTATTGGCATCTTGTTGTTTTCATGTTGTTTTTGAAGTTCTTTTCTGCTATTTCTCTTCTCTCTTCCCCAGTGATTTGATGACTTTCTTTAATGCCCTGCTTATATTTCTTTTTCTGGTGAGAAAGAAGTGGTTACCATGAAGTTCAAATATAATATTCTTTATATATAGCAGTCTGTATTAAGGTGGTGGTTGCTTAAGTTCAAACACTTTCTAAAAGCATCACACCTCTCTGTCCTCCAAATTTTATGTATATGATGTCATATTTCACATATTTTTTCTATTCCTTAACAATTTATTGTAGATATAATTGATTTTACTACTTTTGTCTGACAACTTTCATACTAGTTTTATAAGTGATTGTTCTACTACTTTTACTACATATTTGTTTTTACCAGTGAAATCTTTTCCTTTTATAATTTTCTTACTTCTAGCTAGCTATAGCCTTTTCTTTCTCACTTAAAGTCTCTTTAACATTTCTTGTAAGGCCAGTTTAGTGGTGATAAACTCCTTTCACTTTTGTTTATCTGGGAAATTCCTTATCTCTCTTTCAACTTTGAATGTTAACTTTGCTGTATAGAGTATTTTTGGGTGTAGGGTTCTTTTTCAAGTACTTTGAATATATTATGCCTCTCTCTTCTGTCCTGCAAAGTTCCTGTTTAAAAAATCAACTGATAGCCTTATTGGGTTCCCCCCAACACTTTTCTTTTCTCTTATTGTTTTTAAGATTCTTTTCTTTAATATTTTTAAAAATATTTTTTAACATTTATTTATTATTGAGAGACAGAGAGTGGCAGAGCATGAGCATGAGAGGGGCAGAGAGAGAGGGAGACACAGAATCTGAACAGGCTCCAGACTCTAAGTTGTCAGTACAGAGCCTGACATGGGGCTCGAACTCACAATCTGCGAGATCATGACCTGAGCCGAAGTCGGACACTTAACTGACTGAGCCACCCAGGCGCCCTTTTAAATATCTTTAAATGTTTATTTATTTTTGAGACAGAGACCGACAGATGTGAGTGGGGGAGGGGTGGAGAGAGAGACGTAGAATCCAAAGCAGACTTCAGGCTCTGAGCTGTCAGCACAGACCCCGATGTGGGACTTGAACTCACAAATCATGAGATCATGACCTGAGCTAAAGTTGGACTCAACCAACTGAGCCACTGAGGCTCCCCTAAGATTCTCTTTTTTTAATCTTTATCATTTGACATTTTTTGTAATCATGTTTCTTGCTCGTAGTTCTCTTTGTTGCTGGCCCTGGATTCTCCCCCTCCCCAGATTAGGGAAATTTTCAGCTATTATTTCTTCACATAAATTTTCTGTCCCTTTCTCTCTTACTTCTACTTTTGAGACTACTATCATGTGAAAGTACACTTGCTGTTTCATAGATCCTTTAACTTATTCTTGTTTTTTGTTTGTTTTTTGTTTTGTTTTGTTTTGTTTGTTTTGTTTTTCTTTTTGCTGTTCGGTTTGATGATTTTTACTAACCTGTCTTCTGGATCACTGATCCATTTTTCTGCGTCCTCTAATCTGTTGTTGACTTTCTCTAGTGTAGTTTTCATTTCATTTATTGCATTCTTCAGCTTTGATTGGTTCTTTTTTGTATTTTTATATTTCTGTTGAAACTTTCACTGAGTTCATGTTTTCTCAATTCCAGTGAGCAACTTTATGACCAGAATTTTGAACTCTTTATCTGCTTATCTCTGATTTAGTTATTTTTCTGAGATTTTGTTTTGTTCTTTCTTGTGGAATATATTCCTCATTCTCCTCATTTTGCCTGATTCTCTGTGTTTCTTTTAATGTATTAGGTAGGTCAGATACATGCCTCACTTTGAAAGTATTGTCTTTATGTTGAAGATATCCCATAGGCCCCAGTAGTGCAATCCCCCCTGATCACCAAAAACAGGTACTCCAGAGATGTCCTCTGTGTGATCTGTGTATGCCCTCCTGTTGTGACTGAGGCTCAAAGCTGTGGATGTACCAGTGGGTAGAGCGGGCCGCTGGTGCACCTGCTGCAGATATGCTGATGGGTTAGGTTAGCCTTAGTGCAATTAGTTGGCTCAGAAGCCCAACCACAACTGTTGTGAGTGTGCTTGTGGGAGGTGTGTTTGTCTTGGCTGGAGCAGTCTTCTAGTTGGATTGGTGCAGTAGTCACTTTTCAGGTACACTGGTATTGACTGAGGCTTCCTGCTGGGTATGCAAGGCAGGAGCCATTTGGGAAGAGCACCTATCAGAGTAGTCAGGTGGGTGGGTCCACTCCATAGGGGAATTCTGGGGCAGTACAAGCAGTGCTGTCAAGGCAAATAGAGACTGTCTAAACTTGCATCCACCAATCCAAGCAGCTAGGCTGAAGGTAAGCAAGAAAAATGGCACCTTCCAGCCCTTCTGTTCCCAAAGGAAGTTCTTATAAATCCTTATCTCACCAGTACATGCTTTAGAATTAATCAGTACATTCTCTTCACATATAACTCAGGTTCTTTCAAACTGCTGTTTCATGATGAGTCTTATTGTGACTGATGAAGTGAGTTGGCACTTTAAGAATAGATTCTTGGTTTACTATAGCCCTCTGGCTTTCCTGTAGTTAAGCTCTGCTGATTGTCATAGCTTTGGGAGTTAATCCCTACTGATCTTCAAAGCCACATGCTATTTTAAGGGCTTATCTTTCCAGCGCAAATACCTAGAGGAGGGGTGACTGATGTGGGGCTAGATTCCCTCACTCCTCAAGGAGAGCTTCCATGCATGATATCCCTCCATCTTGTGGGCCACTGTGTCAGAGGTTTGGCTTCCAACTGCATGTTTACCTTTCTTACTATCTTCAAGATGGACTTTCTTTTATATCTTTGGCTTAGAAATAACTCTCTGGTACCCTTCAGGTCATTTTCAGAGTGAGTTGCATTGTATGTAGATGTATCCTTGGTGCGTCCATGGAAGGAGGTGAGGTCAGGACTTACCACTCAACCATTTTCCTAAGCTCCCAAGAATATTCTTATAGAAAAAATTGTAAGAAAAAAATGATAAAACTCAATTTCAAATTAAAAAGTAATAGCTATAGGATGAGAGACATTACTCTCTGTTATAGATCAAAGACTTGAAGTGATTTTTAGCTAATAATCTTTTATTTCATATTTTAATATTATAATTTTATTTCAAAGTCATTTGGGCTCACTTTATAAAACAGATAATAATTTCAATATTTTAGAATACTCACTAACCAAATATTTGTTATTAATTATGGTAAGTTTTATCAATACTAAAATTTTCAATAGTTTGAGTAATCACACATAGAGGACCCTTCGTTCTAGCACACAAAAAGGCACTTTGGGACCATATCTCGTATGTCAGCTAATAAGATGTCAAGTTAATTTTTATAACATTATTATATAATTTATGATAAGTAGAAATAATTTATTTTTACATTGCTTGCAGGACAGAGCTATTCTATATAGTGATCTCATCAGTAATAATAAAAATAAACCTTAACATGTTCTACATGCACACTTGTAGAACATACATACTTTTAATTATGTTCAGTTACTGGGAACGACATAATTTTACCAAATCTCAAATATACTATGCTTAAGGAGTCTCAAGTCATCTGAGCCAGTTACCTTATTCTGGTTAATTCTTCATTTTACTTCCTTTATTGCCCTCCAAAAGGAGGTATTATGATAGTGATTAACAACCTCCTGTCTACATAATTTATCCTGATGTTTAGCCTAAATCCCTTCTAATTAAATATATATATATGTATGTATATATGTATATTCCTATTTTATCCTCTCTCCAGGAAAACTGATAACAATTGCTTAGAATAAACTTTTTTGCATGGCTTTCCCCAGCAAAAATGATACATCTTCCAATGTTATGTAAAACATCTTTTAAATCAAAACTCTTTATGTGAAGTTTCTGTTTAGTACTTATTTAAATCATTAAGTGCCCCCCCAAACTGATAGAAAAAGTATTTTCCTTAGATTCTGTTTATTTTCTCTCATGCTATTTAAAAAGCTATCTAAAAAAGAGAAGATTATATTTATATACGTTTATGTAATATTATATGTGCATATATATAATTTATATATGAATATTTATATGTATGTACATGTACTTTTATATATGCACCCCAAGATTTAAACCCAAGAATGCACCCCAGAGTGAACATGAATTACATTCTTGCAGTTCACTGGAGGACAGATTTGAATCACATTACCCCACCAGCAAATTGAGACACCAATTCTGATGAAAAAGAAAAAGAATGACTTCATGAAGAAGATAGATTTGAAAGGCTAGGAAAAAGTGCCCCAAGACTGTGTCTTAAGATGAGATCCCAAGGAAAAGGAAGTTTTAGCATAAAAGGTGGGTGGGACAGAATAGAGAATTTTAAACAGAAATATCAGTAGATAGTTCTTATGAAAAGAAGCAAGGAGAAAGGAAAACTTGTAAGAAGGTACATGAGAGGCACAAAAGGGTGGACTAGAATGGGAGCACTTCCCCTACTATAGAGTTCTGTTATTTTATTGCCTAAGAATAGCTAGGATAGTTACTTCAAAATTAGACATTTATAGTTACTCATGACAATCATAAGCCTAAACATCAGAAATTATGATAGAAAATATTTATCTTCCTTACTTAGATACTACATAAGAAAGCCAGAACTTTGATAAATAAAATAAAGTACTATATATTACAAATATTGAAATGCTAGGCCTCAGATAGTGATCTATTATTGCAATCATAATTGCTTTAAATAATGTATGTGTTTAACTATACTTCTAAATTAGACAATTTTTGTTTGCTTGTTATTTCAAATCACTAAATTCGGTGTTGCCATAACCATATTCATGCCATGCCATATTCATGCTGCTTTGCTAACCCACTCAGAAAACCCATTGAGCAGCATTCATTTCTCATAGCAAATCTAAATTATTTTTCAATACAACCAGTCCTGTCCATCTTGATGTAAATCTTCAAGACATAACCACATAATAAAATATCAGAGCACACTGTACTGAGGAGCATCCACTAAACACATACTGATAACCACTGTTTAAAAGTGTTTATTATTTCTAAATATTTTACAAAACATATTAAAAGTTGAAAGTGCATATTAAAGTGTGAATCTCTTGGTACTAAGGATGCTTATCTAGAATTAAATACTGTCGTTATGTATTTATTCAGCATGACAAGAAAAAGAGAGATACACTGATCCAAGAACATTAAAGGAGAGTTCGAGAGCTGAGTCATACAATCAAATGGAACAATATCTGTATTATAAGAATTCCAGAAGAGGAAGAAAAATGGAAAGGTGCTGAAGGAATTTTTGAGCAAATTATAGCAGAGAACTTCCCCAATCTGGGGAAGGAAACAGAATTGAAATCCAAGAGGCACAGAAAACTCCCCTCAGACGTAATATGAATCGACTTCTGCACGACATATCATAGTGAAACTGGCAAAATATAAGGACAAAGAGAGAATTCTGATAAAAGGGCCCTAACATACAAAGAGAACCCTATCAGAGTGGTGACAGAACTATCTACTGAAAATTGGAAGGCTAGAAAGGAATGGCAGTAAATCTTCAATGTGATGAACAGAAAAAATATGAAGCCAAGAATCCTCTATCCAGCAAGCCTGTCATTCAGGATAGAAGGAGAGATAAAGGTCTTCCCAAATAAACAAAAACTGAAAGAATTCATCACCGCTAAACCAGCCCTACAAGAAATCCTGAGGGGACTGTATGAGGGAAGTGTTGAAAGAAACACAAATTACCAGAAACACCATGAAAAGCATGAATCCTACAAAGAACACAATGACTCTAAACCCATATTTTCCAATAATAACACTGAATATAAACGGACTAAATGCTCCAATCAAAAGACATAGGGTTGCAAAATGGATAAAAAAATAAAATCCATCTATTTGCTGTCTACAAGAAACTCATTTTATTTTATTTTTTTTATTATTTTATTTTATTTTATTTTATTTTTTACAAATAGTTTATTGTCAAATTAGTTTCTACATAACACTCAGTGCTCATCCCCAAAGTGCCCTCCTCCATGCCCATCCCCCCCTCCCCCCCACATCCATCAGTCCTCAGTTTTTGTCAGCATTCAAGAATCTCTCATGGTTTGCCTCTCTCCCTTTCCCCCTCCATTTCCGCCCTTCTTCTCCCCCTTGTTCCTCCGTCAAGTTCCTCCTAATCCTCCTATACGTGCAAACATATGATATTTGTCCTTCTCTGCCTGACTTATTTCGCTCAGCATAACACCCTCAAGGTCCATCCATGTTGCTATACATGGGCAGATTTCATTGTTTCTCATTGCCATGTAGTATTCCATGGTATAGATAAACCACATCTTCTTGATCCATTCATCTGTTGATGGACACTTAGGCTCTTTCCATGTTTTAGCTATTGTGGAGAGTGCTGCTATGAACATTGGGGTACATGTGCTCCTATGCCTCAGCATTTCTGTATCCCTTGGGTAAATTCCTAGCAGTGCTATTGCTGGGTCATAAGGGAGTTCTATTGTTAGTTTCCTGAGGAACCTCCACACTGTTTTCCAGAGGGGCTGTACCAGTTTACATTCCCACCAACAGTGTAGGAGGGTGCCCGTTTCTCCACATCCTCGCCAGCATCTAGAGTTCTCTGATTTGCTCATTTTAGCCACTCTGACTGGCGTGAGGTGGTATCTCAGTGTGGTTTTGATTTGTATTTCCCTGAGTAGGAGGGATGCTGAGCATCGTACAAGAAACTCATTTTAGACCTGATGACACCTTTAGATAAGTAAGGGGATGGAGAAATACATGTCATGCTACTGGAAGTCAAAGAAAGCTGGAGTAGCTATACTCATATCACACAAGCTGGACTTTAAAGTAAGGGCAATAACAAGGGATGAAGAAGGGCACTCTATAATAATTACAGGGTCTATCCATCAGGAAGAGCTAACAATTATAAAAGTCTACGCACTGAATATGGGAGCACCCATATACATGAAATAATTAATCACAAACAGAAACCATCTTACAGACAAGAATGTGCTAATAGTAGGGAACTTTAATACTCCTCTTATAGCAATGGATAGATCAACTAGAAAGAAAATCACTAAAGAAACAAGGGACTTGAATGACACATTGGACCAGATGGATTTGACAGATATATTTAGAGCTCTACATCCTGAGGCCTTGGAATTCAATTTCTTCTCGAGTGTGCAGGGTACATTCTCCAACATAGATCACATTCTGGGTCATAAAGCATCTCTCAATAAATACAAGAGAATTGAGATAATACCATGCACACTTTCAGATCACAGTGCTATGAAACTTGAAATCAATCACGGGAAGAAGACTGGAAAACCTCCAAAAAGATGGAGGTTAAAGAGCACACTGCTAAAGAACGAATGGACCAATCAGGCAAGTAGAGAAGAATTTAAAAATATATGGAAACAAATGAAAATGAAAATACAACAATCCAGATTCTATGGGAAGTGGCAAAGGAGTCCTAAGAGGAAAGTACATTGCACTCCAGGCCTATTTCAAGAAATTAGAAAATGTGGAAGTACAAAATCGAAGAGCGCACCTAAAGGAACTAGAAGGAGAGGAACAAGAGCATCTCATACCCAGTAGGAGAAGAGAAATAATTAAAGTCAGGGCAGAAAGAAACAATATAGAATCTCTCACCGCCCCGCAAAAAAAAAAAAAAAAAAAAAAGCAGTTGAACAGGTCAAAGAAACCAAGAGTTGGTTTCTTGATAAAGTAAACAAAAATGACAAACCTCTAACCAGGTTTCTCAAAAAAAAAAGAGAGAGCAAGGAAATAGACAAAATCATGAATAAAAAGGGACTTATTACAACCAATCACTCAGAAATTCTAGCAATTATCTGGGAATACCATAAAATACTGAGGAATAAACCAAACTAAAGATATAAGAGATCTGTATGATGAAAACTATAGAACACTTATGAAGGAAATTGAAGAAGACAAAAGAAATGGAAAAACATTCCATGCTAATTGATCAGAAGAATAAATATTGTTAAAATATCATTACTACCTAAAACAATCTACACATTCAATGCAATCCCAATCAAAACTGCACCAGCATTCTTCTCAAAGCTAGAACAAACTATCCTCAAATTTGTGTGGAACCACAAAAGACCCCAAATAGCCAAAACAATATTGAAGAAGAAAAACCAAAAGGGGAGGCATCACCATCCCAGACTTTAGCCTCTACTACAAAGTTGTCATCATCAAGACACTATGGTATTGGCACAAAAACAGACACATAGACCAATGGAATAGAATTGAGAACTCAGAATTGGACCCACAAATGTACAGCCAACTAATCTTTGATAAAGCAGGAAAGAGTATCCAATGGAAAAAAGACAGCCTCTTTAATAGATGGTGCTGGGAGAACTGGACAGCAACATGCAGAAGAATGAAACTAGATCATTTTCTCACACCATACACAAAAATAAACTCAAAATGGATGAAGGACCTGAATGTGAGATTGTAAACCATCAAAACCCTAGAGGAGAAAGCAGGGAACAACCTCCTTGTCCTCAACCACAGCAATTTCTTACTTGACACATCCCCAAAGGAAAGGGAATCAAGAGCAAAAGTGGACTATTGGGACCTCATCGAGATAAAAATATTCAGCATGGCAAAGTAAACAATCAATAAAACTAATAGGCAACTGGCGGAATGGGAAAAGATAGTTGCAAATGACATATCAGATAAATGTCTAGTGTCCAAAATCAATAAGGAACTCACCAAACTCCACACCCCAAAAAACTAATAATCCAGTGAAGAAAAGGGCAGAGGACATGAACAGACTCTTCTCCAAAGAGGACATCCAGATGGCCAACAGACACATGAAATGATGCTCAGCGTCCCTCATCATAAGAGAAATATAATTCAAAACCACATTAAGATACCACCTCACGCCAGAGTGGCTAAAATGAACAAATCAGGAGACTCTAGATGCTGGAGAGGATGTGGAGAACTGGGCACCCTCCTACACAGTTAGTGTGACTGTAAAGTGGTGCAGCACCTCTGGAAAACAGCGTGGAGATTCCTCAAAAAATTTACAGGCGAACTCTCCTAAGACCCAGCAGTAGCACGGCTAGGAATTTACTCAAGGGATAGAGGAGTGCTGATGCATAGGGGCACATGGACCCCAATGTTTATAGAAATACTCTCAACAATAGCCAAAACATGGAAAGAACCTAAGTGTCCGTCAACTGACAAATGGATCAAGAAGATGTGGTATATTTATACAACAGAATACTACATGGCAATGAGAAAGAATGAAATCTGGCCATGTGTAGCAACACGGATGGAACTTGAGGGTGTTATGCTGAGTGAAATAAGTCGGGCAGAGAAGGACAGATACCATATGCTTGCACGTATAGGGGGATTAGGAGGAACTTAACTGAGGACCATTGGGGAGAAGAAGGGGAAAAATAGTTGGGGAAAGGGAGGGAGGCAAACCATGAGAGACTCTTGAATACTGAGAACAAATTGAGGACTGATGGGGGTGGGGGAGAGGGGAAGGGAGGTGATGGGCATGGAGGAGGGCGCTTGTTGGGATGAGCACTGGGTGTTATATGGAAACCAACTGGACAATAAACTCTGAAAGAAAAAAAAGAATTAATTAAGCCTATCTTTGCAAGACTAGAATAATATAAATAAAACAATTGTTACTAAACCAAACCAAACCAAAACAAAAAACCAAACAAACAAACAAATAAAAAAACTCGAAAAAATCCAGTGAAGAAATGAGCAGAAGACATAAACAGACACTTCTCCAAAGAGGACATCCAGATGGCCAACAGACACATGAAACAATGCTCAGTATCCCTCATCATCAGGGAAATGCAGATCAAAACCACAGTGAGATACCACCACACGTCAGTCAGAGGGGCTAAAATGAACATATCAATAGACTATAGATGCTGGCGATGATGTGGAGAAACAGGTACATTCCTACACTGTTGGTGGGAATGTAAACTGGTGCAGCCCCTCTGGAAAACAGTGTGGAGGTTCCTCAAAAAATTAACAAGAGAACTCCCCTATGACCTAGCAATAGCACTGCTAAAAACTTACCCAAGGGATACAGGAGTGCTGATGCATAGTACCGCAATGTTCATAGCAGCACTCTCCACAATAGCCAAATCATAGAAAGAGCCTAAATGTCCATCAACTGATGAAAGGATAAAGAAGATGTGGTACATTTATACAATGGAATACTACATGGCAATGAGAAAGAATGAAATATGGTCATTTGTAGGAACATGGATGGAACTTGAGGGTGCTATGCTGAGTGAAATAATTCAGCCAGAAAAAGACAGATACCATATGTTTTCAAGTATAGGTGGATTAGAAGGAACTTAGAGGAGGACCTTGGGGGAGGAGAAGGGGAAAACTAGCTGGGGAGAGAGAGGGAGCAAACCATGAGAGACACTTGCATGCTGAGAACAAACTGAGGGCTGATAGTGGTGGAAGAGAGGGGAAAAGGGGGTGATTGGCATGGAGGAGGGCACTTGTTGGGATGAGCACTGGGTGTTATATGGAAACCAACTGGACAATAAACTCTGAAAGAAAAAAAAGCAAAAAATAATATTTGTTGTTTATCTGAAATTGAAATTTTAAAAAAAAATCCGTACATTCTACAGAGATCTTGAGAAACAGTATCTCCGGGCGCTTGGGTGCCTCAGTCGGTTGAGCGTCCAACTTCAGCTCAGGTCATGATCTAGCGGTTTGTGGGTTCAAGCCCTGCATCGGGCTCTGTGTTGACAGCTAGCTCAGAGCCTGGAGCCTGTTTCAGATAATGTGTCTCCCTCTCTCTCAGACCCTCCCCTTCTCATGCTGTCTCTCTCTCTCAGAAATAAAACATTAAAAAAATTTTTTTAAAAGAAACAATCTCATGGTACTTCAGTTAAATATTAATGACAGATATCTTTCTTGAGGACAGCAAAGTCATGATATGAAAGCCAAATATGACCCAGAAACGTTGTGATATATTCTAAGCATAGGCCTTGCCATTATTCTTTGAACAAAAGGCACCACTCATTTATATAATTTTACCCAGAAAAGTAAAATCAAATGGCTTTTCTGTCCCAACTTGTTCATCACTTCTCTTTTAAACAAGGAGGAAGGAGAAGAACTGGACACCATTCAGCAGGCAAACTGTCTTGGCTTTAAGTTCTGAGGAACAGCTCAGGGCAAATCAAGGACCAGCCACAGTTTTGTAAGAGAACAAGATGCGACTGCTTACTAGGGAAGGTTGAATAAAGGAAAATCTAAGATTGGATAGCCCATGAAACTGAAAGAAAATTGCTTACAGCAATAGTTACCATCATGGGGTGGTTTTGCCTCCAGGGAACATTTGGCAATGTTTGGAGATACTTTGGGTTGTCACAACTTGAAAGGAAAATTGTTGCTAGTGGCATCTAGTGAGTAGAGAGCAGGGTTGCTGCAAAACATCTTACAATGCACAGGACCCTCTCCTCCTCCCAAGAAAGAATTATCCAACCCAAATATCAATGGAGTAAAAGTTGAGAAGCGCAGCTTAAAGGATACCTCTGGCTTGCATCTCATTCCAATCTTTAGAAGCCAAATAAAGGATACATTTTCATTGAACACCTGCCATATGCATGTCACTGTACTGAAAGACTGTTTATTATTATGTTATAATTTGAAAAATTCTTCAAAATTAGGAAAACTCTTTCCTGGTGGGACCCTTGACTGCCTTCAGTCACACACCTACCTCTCCATCAAATAGGCAGCTCATCTACAAACCCAGACAATGTCCTTCCAAGCATGACTAGACTCAAACAGCCCCTCCAACTACCCTTGCCCACTTAGGCAGCCCTTCCACCTGCCTCATCTGCCCCATTGGGCTTTTAGCATAAAAGAAAAAGAAACATAGAACATCAGGAAATTAAATGAGTCCATAAATTGGTTCCTGTGTCCAGAAAGGAATATTCTTTGTTTGTTTGTTTTCCTTCCAAAAATTTTTAAAAATTCTAGTTAGTTAACCTATGGTCCAATACTGATTTCAGGAGTAGAATTCAGTTATTCATTATATAAATACAATACCCAATACTTATTACAAGTGGTCTCCTTAATGCCTGTCAATCATTTTGCCCATCCCCCCCACCAACCTCCCTCCATCAACTCACAGTTCTCTATCATTGAGTCACTTACGGCTTTCCTCCCTTTATTTTCCCCACCTCCCATATGATTATCTGTTTTATTTTTTAAACACCACATATGAGTAAAATTAGACACGTAGTTTCTTTAGATGTCCATTTTAAAACACTTGAAAAGTTAAGATTTTTCTTGTCTTTTTCCAAAATTTCATTGTGGAAAATTTCAAACATATAGCACAGTTGAAAGAATTTGCAGGAAACACCCATATGGCCACAATTTACACTTCGCCATTGAAACATACTTTAACATGTCTATCCTTCTATATCTATCTATTTAGCCATAAACCTATATTTTTAATGTGTTTTATTTATAATTTTTCTTTTTTTTTTGCATTTTTCCTGTCAACTTTTATTTAGTTATTTGTTTGTTTAATTTAAATTCAGGTTAGTTAACATACAGTGTAGTCTTGCCTTTAGAAGTAGAACCCAGTGTTTGATCTCTTACATATGAGACTCAGTGCTCATCCCAAAACGTGTCCTCCTTAATGCCCGTCACCCATTTAACCCATCCTTCTACCCGCCTCCCAGCACCCCTCAGTTTATTCTCTGTATTTAAGAGTTTCTTATGGTTTGCCTCCCTCTCTGTTATTATTGTTCCTTCCCTTACCCTATGTTCATCTGTTGAGTTTCTCAAATTCCACACGAGTGAAATCACATATCTGTCTTTCTCGGACTGACTTATTTCACTTACCATAATACCTTCTACTTTCATTCATGTTGTTGCAAATGGCAAGATTTTATTCTTTTTCATCACTGAATAGCATTCCATTGTTTAATATACCACATCTTCTTAATGCATTCATCAGTTGATGGACATTTTGGCTCTTTCCATAATTTGGCTCTTGTTGATAGCACTACTATAACATTGGGGTGCATGTGCCATTTCGAATTACAGTTTTGTATCCTTTGGATAAATTCCTAGTAGTGCAATTGCTGGGTCATAGGGTAGTTCTATTAATTTTTTAAGAAACCTTCACACTGCTTCCAGAGTGGCTGCATCAGTGTGCATTATCACCAACAGTATAAAAGGGCTCTTCTTTCTCTGCATCCTTGCCATTCTTTCCTGAGTTGGTTATTTTAGCCAATAGGTGTGTGGTGGTATCTCATTGTGGTTTTGATTTGCATTTCCTTAATGATGAATGATGTTAAGCATCTTTTCATGTCTCTGTTTGCCATCTGGATGTCTTCTTTAGAAGCGTCTACTCATTGGGGCCCCTGGGTGGCTTAGTCGGTTGAGCGTTCGACTTTCGCTTAGGTCATGATCTCGAGGTTCGTGGGTTCGAGCCCCGCGTCGGGCTCTGTGCTGACTGCCAGCTCAGAGCCTGGAGCCTGTTTCAGTCTGTGACTCCCTCTCTCTCGGACCCTCCCCTGCTCACGCTGTCTCTCTCTCTCTCCTAGAAATAAATAAAACATTAAAAAAATTTAGAAGTGTCTATTCATGTGTTCTGCCCATTTCTTCACTGGATTGTTTTTTGGGTGTTGAATTTGGTAAGTTCTTCATAGATTTTGGATACTAACCTTTTATCCAATATGTCATTTGCAAATATCTTCTTCTATTTTGTCAGTTGCCTTATAGTTTTGTTGATAATGTCCTAATAGTTCTTTTTACTTTTCTTTATCCTGTCTCCAGAGACATGCCAAGTAAAAGGTTGCTGCAGCCTATGTCAAAGAGGTTGCTGCCTGTTTTCTTCTCTAAGATTCTGATGGTTTCCTGTCTTACATTTAAGTCTTTTATCCATTTTGAATTTATTTTTGTGTATGGCATAAAAGTAGTCTATTTTCATTCTTCTGTATGTCACTGTCCAGATCTCCCAGAACCATTTGCTAAGACTATCTTTTTTCCATCATATATTATTTCCTGCTTTGTTGAAGATTTGTTGGCCATATATTTGTGAGTCAATTATTGGGTTCTCTATTCTACTCTATTGATCGATGTGTCTGTTTTTGTCCAATATCATGCTGTACTAATGATTACAGCTTTATTATTTTTAATTTTTTAATTCAATATTTTTAATAGTTTGTCAAGTTGGTTCAATATAACACCCAGTGCTCATCCCAACAAGTGCCCTCCTCCATGCCCATCACCCCCATTTCCCCTCTCTCCCACCACTATCAGCCCTCAGTTTGTTCTCAGCATTCAAGTGTCTCTCATGGTTTGCCTCCCTCCCTCTCCCCCACAATTTTCCCCTTATTCTCCCCCGCGGTCTTCCGTTAAGTTCCTCCTAATCCTCCTATACGTGCAAACATATGGTGTATGTCCTTCCCTGCCTGACTTATCCATGTTGTTCCATCCAGTATTCCATTGAATAGATAAACCATATCTTCTTGATCCTTTCATCAGTTGATGGACACTTAGGCTCTTTCTATGTTTTGGCTATTGTGGAGAGTGATGATATGAACACTGGGTCCATTGGCCCCTATGCATCAGCATTCCTGTATCCTTTGGGTAAATTCCTAGCCATGCTACTGCTGGGTCATAGGGGAGTTCTCTTGTTAATTTTTTGAGGAACCTCCACACTGTTTTCCAGAGGGGCTCCACCAGTTTACATTCCTACCAACAGTGTAGGAGGGTGCCCATTTCTCCACATCCTCGCCAGCATCTAGAGTCCTCTGATTTGCTCATTTTAGCCACTCTGACCGGCTTGAAGAGGTATCTCAGTGTGGTTTAGATTTGTATTTCCCTGATGAGGAGGGATGCTGAGCATTGTTTAATGTGTCTGTTGGCCATCTGGATGTCCTCTATGGAAAAGTGTCTGTTCATATCTTCTGCCTATTTCTTCACTGGATTGTTTGTTTTTCGGGTGTGGAGTTTTGTGAGTTCCTTATCGATTTTGGATACTAGCCATTTATCTGATATGTCATTTGCAACTACTTTTTCCCATTCTGTCGGTTGCCTATTAGTTTTATAGATTGTTTCCTTTGCCGTGCAGAAGCTTTTAATCTTGATGAGATCCCAATAGTTCATTTTTGCTCTTGATTCCCTTTCCTTTGGGGATGCGTCAAGTAGGAAATTGCTGCAGCTGAGGTCAAGGAGGTTGTTTCCTGCTTTATGCTCTAGGGTTTTGATGGTTTCCTGTCTCACGTTCAGGACCTTTATCCATTTTGAATTTATTTTTGTGTATGGTGTGAGAAAATGATCTAGTTTCATTCTTCTGCATGTTGCTGCCCAGTTCTCCCAGCACCATCTGTTAAAGAGGCTGTCTTTTCCATTGGATACTCTTTCCTGCTTTGTTAAATATTAGTTGACTGTATACTTTTGAGTCCAATTCTGAGTTCTCAATTCTATTCCATTGGTCTATGTGTCTGTTTTTGTGCCAATACCATAGTGTCTTGATGATGACAACTTTGTAGTAGAGGCTAAAGTCTGGGATGGTGATACCTCCGGTTTTGGTTTTTCTTCTTCAATATTGTTTTGGCTATTTGGGGTCTTTTGTGGTTCCATACAAATTTGAGGATAGTTTGTTCTAGCTTTGAGAAGAATGCTGGTGCAATTTTGATTGGGATTGCATTGAATGTGTAGATTACTTTAGGTAGTAATGACATTTTAACTATATTTATTCTTCCAATCCATGAGGATGGAATATTTTTCCATTTCTTTTGTCTTCTTCAATTTCCTTCATAAGTTTTCTACAGTTTTCATCATACAGATCTCTTGTATCCTTGGTTCTGTTTACTCCTAGGTATTTTATATTTTTTGGGGCCGTTGTGAATGGGATCAGTTTCTTGATTTCTCTTTCTGTTGCTTCATTGTTGGTGTATAAAAATGCATTCGATTTATGTGCGTTGATTTTGTACCCTGCAACTTGGCTGAATTCTTGGATCAGTTCTAGTAAGCTTCTGATGGAGTCAGTCGAGTTTTCTAGGTAGAGTATCATGTCGTCTGCAAAAAGTGAAAGTTTGACTTCTTCTTTGCCAACTCTGATGCCTTTGATTTCCTTTTGTTGTCTGATAGCTGATACTAGGACTTCCAGCACTATGTTCAACAACAGTGGTGAGAGTGGACATCCCTGTCGTGTTCCTGATCTCAGGAGGAAAACTCTCAGCTTTTCCCCATTGAGGATGATGTTAGCTGAGGACTTCTCATAGATGGCTTTTATGATGTTTAAGTAAGTTCCTTCTATCCCGACTTTCTCTAGGGTCTTTATTAAGAAGGGATGCTGTATTTTGTCAAATGCTTTTTCTGCATCTATCGACAGGATCATATGGTTTTTATCTTTTCTTTTGTTGATGTGATATATCACGTTGATTGATTTGCGAATGTTCAACCAGCCCTGTAACCCAGGAATGAATCCCACTTGATCTTGGTGGATAATTCTTTTATGTGCTGTTGGATTTGATTTGCAAGGATTTTGTTGAGGATTTTTGCATCAGTATTCATCAAGGATATTGGCCTGTAGTTCTCTTTTTTTGCTGGATCTCTGTCTGGCTTGGGAATCAGAGTGATGCTGGCTTCATAAAATGAGTCTGGAGGTTGTCCTTTCATTTCTAATTTTTTTGTATAGCTTGAGGAGAATTGGTATTAATTCTGTTTTAAACGTCTGATAGAATTCCCCAAGGAAGCCATCAGGTCCATGGCTCTTATTTGTTGGTAGATTTTTGATAACTGATTCGATTTCTTCACTAGTTATGGGTCTGTTCAGATTGTCTATCTCTTCCTGTATGAATTTTGGTAGTGAGTGTGTGTTTAGAAATTTGTCCATTTCTTCTAAGTTGTCTAGTTTGTTGGCATATAATTTTTCATAATATTCCCTGATAATTGCCTGTATTTCTGAGGGATTGGTTGTAATCAGTCCATTTTCATTCATGATTTTGTCTATTTGGGTGCTCTCTCTTTTCTTTTTGAGAAGCCTGGCTTGAGGTTTGTCAATTTTGTTTATTTTTTCAAGAAACCAACTCTTGGTTTCATTGATCTGTTCAATTGTTTCTTTGGTCTCTATGTTGTTTATTTCTGCTCTGATTTTTACTGTTTCTCTTCTTCTATTGGGTTTAGGGCACTCTTGATGCTATGCCTCTAGTTTGTTTAGGTGAGCTCTTAGATTTTGCACTTGCGCGTTTTCTAATTTCTTGAAATAGGCCTGGAGTGCAATGTAATTTCCTCTTAGGACTGCCTTTCGCATCCCATAGATTTTGGATTGTTGTATTTTCATTTTCATTTGTTTCCATATATTTTTAAATTTCTTTTCTAATTGCCTG
>NW_024082147.1:113963-173760 GCF_003009895.1 Hyaena hyaena | reverse complement strand
TTTTTCCATTTCTTTTGTCTTCTTCAATTTCCTTCATAAGTTTTCTACAGTTTTCATCATACAGATCTCTTGTATCCTTGGTTCTGTTTACTCCTAGGTATTTTATATTTTTTGGGGCCGTTGTGAATGGGATCAGTTTCTTGATTTCTCTTTCTGTTGCTTCATTGTTGGTGTATAAAAATGCATTCGATTTATGTGCGTTGATTTTGTACCCTGCAACTTGGCTGAATTCTTGGATCAGTTCTAGTAAGCTTCTGATGGAGTCAGTCGAGTTTTCTAGGTAGAGTATCATGTCGTCTGCAAAAAGTGAAAGTTTGACTTCTTCTTTGCCAACTCTGATGCCTTTGATTTCCTTTTGTTGTCTGATAGCTGATACTAGGACTTCCAGCACTATGTTCAACAACAGTGGTGAGAGTGGACATCCCTGTCGTGTTCCTGATCTCAGGAGGAAAACTCTCAGCTTTTCCCCATTGAGGATGATGTTAGCTGAGGACTTCTCATAGATGGCTTTTATGATGTTTAAGTAAGTTCCTTCTATCCCGACTTTCTCTAGGGTCTTTATTAAGAAGGGACGCTGTATTTTGTCAAATGCTTTTTCTGCATCTATCGACAGGATCATATGGTTTTTATCTTTTCTTTTGTTGATGTGATATATCACGTTGATTGATTTGCGAATGTTCAACCAGCCCTGTAACCCAGGAATGAATCCCACTTGATCTTGGTGGATAATTCTTTTATGTGCTGTTGGATTTGATTTGCAAGGATTTTGTTGAGGATTTTTGCATCAGTATTCATCAAGGATATTGGCCTGTAGTTCTCTTTTTTTGCTGGATCTCTGTCTGGCTTGGGAATCAGAGTGATGCTGGCTTCATAAAATGAGTCTGGAGGTTGTCCTTTGATTTCTAATTTTTTTGTATAGCTTGAGGAGAATTGGTATTAATTCTGTTTTAAACGTCTGATAGAATTCCCCAAGGAAGCCATCAGGTCCATGGCTCTTATTTGTTGGTAGATTTTTGATAACTGATTCGATTTCTTCACTAGTTATGGGTCTGTTCAGATTGTCTATCTCTTCCTGTATGAATTTTGGTAGTGAGTGTGTGTTTAGAAATTTGTCCATTTCTTCTAAGTTGTCTAGTTTGTTGGCATATAATTTTTCATAATATTCCCTGATAATTGCCTGTATTTCTGAGGGATTGGTTGTAATCAGTCCATTTTCATTCATGATTTTGTCTATTTGGGTGCTCTCTCTTTTCTTTTTGAGAAGCCTGGCTTGAGGTTTGTCAATTTTGTTTATTTTTTCAAGAAACCAACTCTTGGTTTCATTGATCTGTTCAATTGTTTCTTTGGTCTCTGTGTTGTTTATTTCTGCTCTGATTTTTACTGTTTCTCTTCTTCTATTGGGTTTAGGGCACTCTTGATGCTATGCCTCTAGTTTGTTTAGGTGAGCTCTTAGATTTTGCACTTGCGCGTTTTCTAATTTCTTGAAATAGGCCTGGAGTGCAATGTAATTTCCTCTTAGGACTGCCTTTCGCATCCCATAGATTTTGGATTGTTGTATTTTCATTTTCATTTGTTTCCATATATTTTTAAATTTCTTTTCTAATTGCCTGATTGGCTCATTCATTCTTCAGTGGTGTTTTTTTTAACCTCCATGTTTTTGGAGGTTTTCCAGACTTCTTCCTGTGATTGATTTCAAATTTCATAGCATTGTCATCTGAAAGTGTGCATGTTATGATCTCAATTCTTTTATATTTATTGATGTCTGCGCTATGTCCCAGTATGTGATCTATCTTGGAGAATGTGCCGTGCGTACTTCAGAAGAAACTGATTTCGATGGCCTCAGGATGTAGAGTTCTGAATATATCTGTCAAATCCATTGGTCTAATGTGTCTTTCAAATCCATTGTTACTTTAGCGATTTTCTTTCTAGTTGATCTATCCATTGCTGTAAGCAGAGTATTAAAGTCCCCTGCTATTAGCACATTCTTATCCATAAGATTATTTCTGTTAATGATTAATTGTTTTATGTATTTGGTGCTTCCATATTCAGTGCGTAGACATTTATAATTGTTAGTTCTTCCTGATGAAGAGACCCTGTAATTATTATACAATACCCTTCTTCATCTCTTGTTTTTGTCTTTAATATAAAGTCCAGTTTTTCTGATAAAAGTATAGCTACTCCTGTTTTCTTTTGATTTCTAGTAGCATGATATATATTTCTCTATCCACTTACTTTTAATCTGAAGATATCTTCCAGTCTAAAATGAATTATTTGTAGACAGCAGATAGATGGGTTTTGTTTTTTTATCCATTCTGCTACTCTATGTTTTTTCTCTTTAATTTATTTCAGAAAGAGAGAGACAGCGTGAGCAGGGGAGGGTCAGAGAGAGAGAGGGAGACACAGAATCTGAAACAGGCTCCAGGCTCTGAGCTAGCTGTCAGCACAGAGCCTGACATGGGGCTCGAACCCATGAACTGTGAGATCATGACCTGAGATGAAGTCAGCAGCTCAACCCACTGAGCCACCCAGGTGCCCCTCCCTATGTCGTTTTATTGGAGCTTTCAGCCCATTTACATCCAGTGTTATTATTGAAATATCTGGGTTTAGAGTCGTTGTGTCCTTTGTGGGATTCATGCTTTTGGTGGTGTCTCTGGTATCTTCGTTCCTTGTAACACTTCCCTCAGAGAGTCCCCTTCAGGATTTCTTGTAGGGCTGGCTTAGTGGTGACAAATTCTTTCAATATCTGTTTATTTGGAAAGACTTTTATCTCTCCCTCTATTCTGAATGACAGGCTTGCTGGATAGAGGATTCTTGGCTGCATATTTTTTCTGTTCATCACATTGAAGATCTCCTGCCATTCCTTTCTGGCCTGCCAAGTTTCAGTAGATAGGTCTGTCACCACTCTGATAGGTTTCCCTTTGTATGTTAGGGCCCCTTTTTCCCTAGCTGCTTTCAAAATTCTCTCTTTGTCCTTATATTTTGCCATTTTTGCTATGACATATCGTGTAGAAGATCCATTCAAATAACGTCTGAGCGGAGTTCTCTGTGCCTCTTGTATTTCAACATTTACTTCCTTCCCCAGGTTGGGGAAGTTCTCTGCTATAATTTGTTCCAGGACTCCTTCAGCACCTTTCCCTCCTTCTTCCTTTCTGGGATTCCTATGATACGGATATTGTTGCGTTTGACCGTATCGCTGAGCTCTCGAACTCTTCTTTCATGTTCCTGGATCATTTTGTCTCTCTTTATTTCAGTTTCCTCTTTTTCTATAATGGTGTCTTCTAAATCACTTATTCTCCTTTCTGCCTCTTCAATCATAGAGGCCTCATTGGAGGCCTCTAATTTATTATGTATCTCATTTATCGCACATTTTTAATTCATCATGCCTATTTTATTCTCCATCTTGTCTGTAGCCACAGTTTCTTTGATGTCCCCTATGCTTTTTTCAATCCCAGCTGTTAATTTTATGATTATTATTCTAAAATCTTGTTCAGTTATGCTGCTGATACCTGTTTTGAGCAGTTCATTAGCTGTCAGTTCTTCTTGGAATTTCTTTGGAGGAGAGCTCTTTTGTTTCGTCATTTTAATTAGCTTTCTGGCTTTTGTTAGTTTTAAAGACTTGTTATGCTCTCTGCACCTGTGAGCGCTGCTGTATCCAAGAAGGCTCTTTAACTGTCCAGGGCCTATCCTTTCAGAGAGTGTTTGTTTTTGGTTTTTTGGTTTTTTTTTTGAATGGTATCTCTTGGTCTCTCTTGTTGAGACCTTGGTTATTTTATTTTCCTACTCGTAGTGATATTTGGGACTCTCCACCATGTGTACTTTGGCTTTTTTCTTGAGGTATCCCTGGAGAAGAAAACAGACAGACAGATACACAGGGAGCAGAGGCACGCAAAAGCACAGACAAATCCAACTAACCTGCAAACTGAGAGGTAAAACGCAAAAGTTAAGAGAAAAGACAGAGGAGGGAAGGCGAATAATAGAAAATAAAAAAATACATAAAAAGGTCAAAAAGAAGAAAAGAAAAGGAAAAGAAGAAAACTGATAGATAAGGAACGGTTTAAAGCATATAACCGAATTTCCCAGCTACAATTAAATAGCCAGGTGTATGCAGTGCTGGTTGAAGGCCATAGAGAAAGAGAAAGACGACAGGGCAGGGATGAGGCAAAATTGGAAACAGAATGAACAGGCAGAAAGGATAAGAAGCTTTCTTCAAAGAGATAAAGGGTGGAATATGGTTGGATAGGTGAGAGAAGGACGCTGGTGTTATCCAGAGAAATATATAGTCTAATTACTCCTGAGAGACAGAGATGAAAAGGTCAGTAGGTGTAGAATTTACATCTGCAGAATGGACTAAATGTGACTGTTTAAGGAAGCCAGTGACCAGAGTTAATCATTTCAGTGTTCCGGGGAAAAAATTAAAAAAAATTTTTTTCTTTAAAAAAGGGGAGGGCAGCTCTCAAGCAGGGATGGGCGTGATGTGATCCCAATGCGTCAAGAGATAGGTCTGCCTTGGCGGTTGTGGGGAGAAGAGTGGCGGCGCTCCAGTCCCTTCTTGAACCAAGCGCTGCACCTCGCTTTTTTGGGTGTGTAAAATCCCCGGGCCAGTTGCACAGTCAAAGTGGGTTGTGCTCTTTAACCCAGACCAGGCCTAGTTTCCAAACCCAGTCCGCGTGGCTCACTGGAATTGCTGTAGACACAACCTCGCTGGCGATCCCTTCAGGGCAATTCCAAGCCTCTTGCCTAGCCCTGGAGGTGAGCCAGAATCACTGTTCCCTTCTTCTCCGGGTCGGGTTGGCGAGCATGGGCGGGGGTCTGCCTGCGGAGCTTGCCGGGCCTGCTGGAGAGAGAGAAGCCAGGTGCCTCTGTGTCTTTTCACCTGAAACACAAACTCGTGGGCAAATCTCCCAGTTTTTAAGCTCTTTGCCTTCCCTCTAGAGTTCCAGCCCGCCAGGAGCGTGGAAGCCCAGTACGCGCACGCGAGCGGTTGCTTCAGGAGTCTGGCCAGCCAGGAGCACAAAGAAGTGGTCAGCGTCAGCCCTACGGGGACAAGGTGCGCAGGGACCTGGCGCTCAGGGATTTAGCGCACAAGGTCCTTCTGTGCCCCAAGCGGAAGTTTTTCTGTTTCCCAGCGACAGGGACCATGTCTTGAGCAGTTTCAGACTCTCTTTTTCCTCTTTCACCCCCAGCAGAGGGGGATCGCCCCCATCCCTGGAGTCTCCGATCCTGGCCCTATTTTATCTTCCCCAGTTCGCACTCATGTTAGAAGCCTTTCTCAGTGGATTCTGCGTCCTTTTTTCTCCCAATCTCTTGGGTTCTGTAGGGTTTCCTATGGCTTCAGATCTTTTCCATGCGAGATTTGGGGGCGAGTGCAATGTACAAAGCTCCCTACTTCTCCGCCATCTTGCCCCCTCCTGTTTTGTTTTGTTTTCAGTTTTTAATTTTAATTTCTTATTTTATTAACTTTTAATTCTCCAAAGTGACAAGATGGAAAAATTCACCCCACCCAAAAAAAAAAAACAAGAAGAAATGAAAGCAAATGATTTAATCAACAAGATATAAGTAAGATGTCTGAACTAGAATTTAATACTACAATTACAAGGATACTAGCTAGGGTTAAAAAAGCGTAGAGGACACCAAAGCTAGTCAGGCCAAAATTAAAAACGGTATAGTCAAGATGTAATCTCGAATGGATGTCATGATGGCAAGGATAAATAAAGTAAAGGAGCAAATCAGTGATATAGAAAATAAAATTATGGAAAATAATAAAGCAGGAAAAAAGGTTGTAAATAAAGGTAAAAGATCATAATAGAAGACTTAGAGAACTCAGCAACTTATTAAAGAGGAATAACATTTAAATGACAGGAGTCAAAGAAGATGAGGAGAAAGAAAAAGGGGCAGAAAGTTTATGTGAACAAATTATACCTGAAAACTTCCCTAATCTGGGTAAGGACACAAATATCAAAATCCAAGAAGCACAGAGAACTCCCATTAGATTCAATAAAAAGCAAACATCACCAAGGCATATCATAGTCAAATTTTCAAAATACACAAAGAAAGAATCATAAAGGCACCAAGGGAAAAAATCCTTGAATGATACACTGGACCAAATAGACTTAACAGAAATATTCAGAACATTTCATCCTAAAGCAGCATAATACACATTTGTCTTGGGTGCACATGGAACATTCTCCAGAATAGATCACATACTGGGTCACATATTAGCCCTCAACAAGTACAAAAAGGTCGAGATAATATCATGCAAATTTTCAGAACACACCACAATGAAACTTAAAGTCAATAACAAGGAAAAATTTTGAGAGATCACAAATACTTGGAAATTAAAAACATCTCACTAAGGAATGAATGGGTTAACCAAGAAATTAAGAGCAAATAGAAACGTACACGGGGGGCACCTGGGTGACTCAGCTGGTTAAGCGTCCGACTTCAGCCTAGGTCATGATTTCACAGTTTGTGAGTTCAAGCCCCACATCAGGCTCTGTGCTGACAGCTCAGAGCCTGGAGCCTGCTTCAGATTCTGTGTCTCCCTCTCTCTATCCTCCTCCCCTGTTTGCACTGCCTCTCTCTCTCTCAAAAATAAATAAATGTTAAAAAAAAGTTTTTTTTTTTTAAAGTACATGGAAGCTGATGAAAATAAAAACACAACAGTCCAAAGCCTTTGGGATGCAGCATAGACAGTTATAAGAAGGAAGCATATAGCAATCCAGGACTTCCTATAGAAGGAAGAAAAGTCTCAAATACACAACCTAACCTTATACTTAAAGGAGCTGGAAAAAGAACAGCAAATAAAGCCCCCAAACAGCAAAAGGAGGGAAATAATAAAGATTAGAGCATTAGAGCAGAAATCAGTGATATTGAAAAAACAAAACAAAACAGTAGGAGCTGGTTCTGTGAAAGAAATAACAAATTTAATAAATCCCTAGCTGGATTTATCAAAATGAAAAAGGAAAAGATCCAAATAAATAAAATAATGAATCAAAGAGAAGAGATTACTACCAACACCACAAATATACAAATGATAATATAAGAATATTATGAGCAATTATATACCAACAAATTGGGCAATCTGGAAGAAATGGATACATTTTTAGAAACACATAAACTACCAAAACTGGAACACGAAGAAATAGAAAATTTAAACAGACCTATAACCAGTAAAGAATTTGAATCAGTAATCAAAAATCTAACAAACAATAGTCTGGAGCCTAATGGCTTCCCAGGGGAATTCTTCCACACATTTTAACAAGAATTAATACCTATTCTTTTGAAGTTGTTCCAAAAAAAGAAATGGAAGGAAAACCTTTAAACTCATTCATGAGACCAGCATTACCTTGATTCCAAATCCAAACACAGACTCCACTAAAAAGGATAATTACAGACCAATTTTTCTGATGAACATGGATGCAAAAATTCTCAACAAAATACTAGTAAATCAAATCCAACTATACATAAAATAACTATATACCATGAACAAATGGGATTTATTCATGGGCTGCCAGGCTGGCTCAATATCCACAAATCAATCAACATGATACATCACATTAATAAAATAAAGGATAAGAACCACATGATCCTCTCAATAGATGCAGAAAAAAAACACATTTGACAAATTATATCCTTTCTTCATACAAACCCTTAATAAAGTAAGGATAGAAGGAATGTACTCAACATATTAAAATCTATATATGAAATACCTACAGCTAACATCATCCTCAATGGAGAAAAACAGAGCTTTCCCCCTGAGATCAGGAATACGATAGGGATGTCTACCCTCACCACTGTTGTTTAACATAATGTTGGAAGTCCTAGCCACAGCAGACACAAAAAGAAATAAAAGGCATTCACATTGGCAAGGGAGAAGTCAAATTTTCACAATTCTAGACTTCAAACTATATTACAAACATGTAATCACCAAGACAGTATGGTACTGGCACACACACACACACACACACACACACACACACACACACACAAAACAGACACATAGATCAATGGAACAGAATAGAGAACCCAAAAATGGACCCATACAAATGTATGGCTAACAAATCTTCGACAAAGCAGGAAAGAATATCCAACGGAAAAAACCAATCTGTTCAGCAAATGGTGTTGGATAAACTAGACAGCGACATGAAGAAGAATGAACCTAGACCACTTTCTTAAGATAAAACCAAAAATAAACTCAAAATGGATGAAAGATCTAAATATAAGACAGGAAACCATGGAAAGCCTAGAGGAGAAAATAGCCAACAACCTCTTTGACTTTGGCCACAGCAACTTTGTACTAGACATGTCTCCAGAGTCAAGGACAACAAAAACAAAAATGAACTATTGAGACCTCATCAAGATACAAAAGCTCTGGTCAGTAAAGGAAACAATCAACAAAACTAAAAGGCAACGGATGGAATGGGAAAAGATATTTGCAAATGACATATCAGATAAAGGGTCCAAAATCTATAAAGAACTTACTTAATTCAACACCCCAAAAAACAAATAATCCAGTGAAGCAATGGGCAAAAACATGGACACTTCCAAAGAAGACATGAATATGGCTAACAGACACATGAAAAGATGCTCAAGATCACCCATAATAAGGGAAATGCAAATAAAACCACAATGAGATACAACGTCAAGAAACAACAGATGTTGATGAGGATGTGGAGAAAGGGGAACCTTTTGCACTGTTGGTGGGAATGCAAAGTGGTGCAGCCACTCTGGAAACAGTATGGAGGCTCCCCAAAAAATTAAAAATAGAACTGTCCAGGGGCGCCTGGGTGGCTCATTTGGTTAAGCATCCAGCTTCGGCTCAGGTCATGATCTCGTGGTTTGTGGGTTCGAGCCCCGTGTCGAGCTCTGTGCTGACAGCCAGCTCAGAGCCTGGAGCCTGTTTCAGATTCTGTATGTCCCTCTCTCTCTGACCCTTCACTGCTCATGCTCTCTCTCTCTCTCTCTCTCGGAAATAAATAAAACATTACAATAAATAAATAAATAAATAAATAAAATAAAAATTAAACTGTCCTACAACCCAGCAATTGCACTAGTGGAAACTTATCCAAAGGATACAAAAATGTTGATTTGAAGGAGCGCATGCATCCCAATATTTATAGTAGAGCTAGCAACAATAGCCACATTACAGAAAGAACCCAAATGTCAATCAACTGATGAATGAATAAAGAAATGTGGTAAAGAAATCACCAATGTCATACTACTTGGCAATGAAAAAATGAAATTTTTTTCAGTGTTGTCATTTGCAACAATGTGGATGGAACTGGAGTATATTATGCTAAGTGGAAGAAGTCAGTCAGAGAAAGACAGGTATCATATGATTTCACTTATATGTGAAACCAAAAAACAAAACAGATGAACCAATGGGAAGGGAAGGAAAAATAAGATAAAAACTGAAGGAGTCAAACCATAAGAGACTCTGAAATACAGAGAACAAACTGAGGGTTGCTGGAGGGGTGTCGTGTGAGAGGAAGCCTAAATAAGTGATGGGCATTAAGGACGACACTTGTTGGGATGAGCACTGGGTGCTACATGTAAGTGATGAATCACTGAATTTTATTCCTGAAACTGTTATTACACAATATGTTATCTAATTGGGATTTAAATTTCAAAGAAAACAGAAAAACAAAACAAAAAAATCAAAAAATGTTTCTGGGTTGCCGGTGACAGTTTACTGCTTTAGCTCAGATTACTGTGAGATTAGTGTCAAGAAGGCTGATGAGGGCTGACAGCAACTTCTCTAGTGATGCTGAGGGCCTCATCCATCTCTCCCTCAGGAAATGGCCTTTTATTGGCTCCAAAACTTCAATGTGTAACAGTGCTTGTGAGGTGTCTAAGAGAAAAAAAATTACAATTGCAAAGTTGAAAGCAAACATTTTCTATTTCAAGCCTTTTTAAACTAAGAACCTGACGATTAAAGTCTCTGTTTTCCCCCAAAACCTAAAAGAATTTATCAAGTCATTCTTCAGTGAATAACATTCAAAATCCAGTGTGTTTTCCCCCCTTCCTACACTGTTTCCTCCTGCAGTATACTATTCTGTTTAACACGTTATTATCAGAGGAGATGGCAGAAAAATGGCAGACTAGAAGACTCTAAGCTCCTGTTCTCTCACAGAAACATTAAAAAAAAAAAAGAAAGAAAGAAAGAAAGAAAGAAAGCAGAAAATGTCCGAAATAACTTTGTCAGAGCTCTAGAAAACAGTAAAATATTTACAGCAACCAAGAAAATGCCCAATCAAGGAAAAATCATCTTCAAAATGTAAAGATTTTTGTTGCATATTTATTCATCTTTGTGTCACTGCCTCCCCAGCACAATGGCAGTCCTGGTCTTGATTGGTAGCAGCACGGTTGCCAGCTCCTTTCCATGGTCCAGAGGAAGTAGACTTTATTTCCAAATTACTATGTACATCTAATCTAACCTATCCAGGGAATACCTGGATGATTGTTACAAGATGCTCACTGCTTAGAGAAACAGTGGACATTGCTTATAACAGCCACAAGGCCCCTGCAGCGAGAAATTCCAGGTGACGATATACAATAGACCATCTGAGACATGGAGGAAAAGCTAAGATTAGACTATTTGGGAAATTAAGACATTTAAAGCAGCAGCAGTGTACATCAGAGAATTTAGAAAGCTATTCATATGCCAGGCAAGATGCATGCTAAGAAAAGACCTGAGAAGACCTTAAGCTTTCACCCTGAGCTGATAGGCTCAAAGCAGCCTAGGTTAAGTGTTGATGGTGTGTTCTAGCACAGAGCCAATCTGTAAATATTGGGAGAGTTCCTGACATCAGGGAAATTTGTCAAAATATTAGTTTAACCTGACTAAAGGAACAGAGACTTCAGTGGTAAGACACAACAAATGGTCTTTGAAAAAAATAGTTTTAAAAATTTTCAAAACAAAACAGACCAACATAGTCTTCAACAATTAAAAAAGAATCAAACTTTGGGGAAAGGAGTGAATCTGATTTCCAGAGTTACCACATTAAAATAGTCAAAGGCCCAATTTTCAACAACAACAAAGAAATCACAGGCATGCAAAGAAACAGGAAAACATGGCTTTTCATGGGAACAAAATAATTGAGAGAAACCATCCCTGAGGAAGCCCAAACATTAAATTTACAAGACAAAGATGTTAAAACAAGTGTCTTAAATATGCTTAAAAGACTAAAGGACAACATGTAAAGAGAACAAAAGGAAATGGAAATCAGGAAAATGATGTAAGAGAATATGAACAAAAAGATATAAATCATTAAAAAAAAGAACCAAACAGAAATTGTGGAGCTAAAAAGTACAATAACTGACTGAATTGAAAAATTCATAAGTGGAATATAACAGCAGATTGTAACAGGCAGAAGAAAAAATCATCCAAATAGAGAACAATTGGAATTATTGAGTCTGAAAGATTTGGGTAGATGATGTCCAGGCACCTGGAAATAGCCTGTTTGCTATTTTTCCCCACATACGTTGTATGTATCTGCAATATAAATGAAAATTGTACATGTTCTCATTATCATCTCTCTAAAAGTTTTTTAAGTTATACAGACTAGTGTGGTGATGTTTTTCATCTATTTATTCCTAGGTCAAAGCAGTGGACATATTTTTTCCCTTCATTGTTTTTGCAATTACAAAAGCAGCATAACATATGCGTATTGAAAGAAAAAAAATACACTTTTGTATAAGGAAAAGACTAAAAGTCTCCTGTTTGACCATATTGCTGAGATAACTACCGTTAACAAACTTGGTGTATATCTTCTCATTTTTTCAACATGTATATACACATCTATCATATGAGCTTATACGAAATTTAATACACATAGGTAGCCTGTATTGATATGTACATGAACATATTTATTTTACAAAGGCTAATTTATACAGCTCTTCTTCCCATTTACAATATATTCTGAAATAAACATACAGATACTACTCAACCACTTTTTAATGACCACCTAGGAGAATCTGCTATAAGAATTCCCAGACCAAACTTCTTGTCCAGTGGATTGAGGGTCTGCTAGCACTTTTCAAAGCTGTCCTTGCACTGAATGTCACTGCCTTAAACTCCAAGTAAGGGTAGTAGAAATAGGTCCAATGACTCTTAGGTCCTGGATTTGCCTCTCAACAAGAAGGGTCTGGGTACCAAATAGAACACCAAACTGATATCATGGTATCTGTCTTCTATCATCACCTTCCTAGCTCTCATCTGTTAGAGAATGCTGAGAGCCTGCAATAAAGAGACACAGAGGTAGCAGGAAGCTGTAAAGACACAGCATTAGTTTCTGAAGTTTATGGGCTTTAAACATACCTCATAAGCCTGCTTGACATGTCTAATCTTTCTATACTAACATATTGTAAATTTACATCATAATTCTTTTAACCAATGTCCTGGTGTTAGGCTTGAATTGGTTTCCAATTCCTTGCTGATTACAATGCTTTTCTGACCACATATCATAAACCTATATCCATGTTCAATTAACGATAAATTTCTGTTGCATTAAATTCAAGAAATGAGATTCCTATGTTAACTTGCTAGGTAAAACATTGATTCATGTCAACAAAATGCCTTCTGAAAAAACATTTTTTTTTTCATTACGAGATTAAAAGATTAAGTTTCAGTAGTTTTCTGGAAGGCTGTTTTCATCAGTGTGGCTACTATAACAAAAATATGACAGTCTGGGTTGCTTATAAACAGCAGAAATTTATTTATCATTGTTCTAGAGGCTGGAAGTCCAAGTTTAGGGTACAAGCAAGGTCAGATTCTACTGTATGATGAGAGCCCACGTCATGGTTCATAGATGACCTTCTCATGTAAACATGTTTCTTCACATGGCAGAGGGAGTAAAGAAGTTTTTGGGGGGTCTCTTTTACAAAGAAATTAATTTCATTCAGGAGATTAGTGAATGACCTTCATGACCTAATCACTCTCTTGACTTAATCACACCCCACATCCAAATATCATCACATTGGAGCTTAGATTTCAACATATGAATTTTGTGGGGAGGACAAAAACATTCGATATATGATAGGGGCCATACTCATTGACCTAACAGCTCCACCTCTAGGAATCTCTGTTACAAAACTAATTGAACCAGAAACTATTTACAGGGAAGCTTAAGGGCTACTCACTTGCCTAAACCACAGCAGCTTTATATTTTTAATTTCATAATCATATTCATAAAGACCAATTATATATGCTAAAGTACTCACAAAGTCTGGATCTACCACTGACATGTACAGTGTGCATAAAGATGTAAGACTGATTAACAAAATCCAAATAACTAGAAATAAGGAAAATTTCATGTTATAGCCCAGAATTTTCTGACCTCAGCACTATTTACTTTTTTTTTTTAATAAAGGGACTTTTATTATTTTTTAAGAGAATTCATATAGCCATTGATTATACAGAGCCATTTCTCAGGTACTTTTTTCTTTCCACTTATGAAATTGGAATAGCCATGATGAGGATGATAATGCCAAAACAAGATTGCTGGCTGATCACCTAGAGTACAAATACACACTTACTTGTTTGACACTTTATTGAACACAAAACAAGATTAAGCATCTTCATTTTACACAGCTGAAGCAGGAGCCCAGGTAGGGGAAGACTGCTTGGCTTTCCTTGGCTGGGCAGATGTGAGTCCCTGTAGTCCCATCTTGTTGTGGTAAGACTAACCCATGTTCTGTCGGTTGCCATAGCCTCTGGGATGTGTGTCCTTCCAGTCATCCCACTCCGGAGCTCTGTGGAGGGTTTTCTTCTTCTCCTTCTCCCCCTCCTCCTCCTTCTTTTGTTCTTGATCTTCCTGTTGCTGAGCTGCTCTTTTGAGCTCTGGTGTTGTCTTCACTACACCCTGATCTGGTAAATCTCCATATTTCTGATGCTGATCATACCAGTCATTCACCATCATAAATGCCAGACTTGGATAACCAGCTCCAAATACTTTGGCTTGGGCCATGTTCCGAGTGAGAACTTATGAGATGAGTAAGAAGTTGACGCCTCTTTTGAGGAGTCTTTTTCTCTCAAGATCATCATCTCCTGGTCAATGTTCTCAATGTCTTCTAAGCTGATACAGATCCACCTTCAAAGGTGAAGGAGATAACATTCATGAACACACTTATCATCTCTTTGACCACTTTCCACAACAGATTTCAGAGCAGACAACCTATGTTCCACCTCCTTCTTCTGCTTGTATCTCTCTATTTTAGCCTGTCTTTTAGATGCCACAGCAACGAGGCTAGGACAGGCCATGGAGGAACTAGTAGTATTATTATCAGTTGAGTTGGTTTGGGGTAGCTCAAACTCTGCCACGTGATAATATTGGCACTGAGTTAAGTAGTTTAAAAAAGTGTTCTTGAGCCCACTGCAAATGATCTACACGCTTGGTGGGATTGACTTGTTTCATGGCAAGCACTCCTTGAAAGGCTGAGACCATCAGGTACTTAAGGTTGGAGGAAGCAATCTCTTCCAAGTCTTCATTTAGGCTGAACATTTCAGCAACCTTCTTAAGGAGGTCTATACCCTGAATACCTTATGTTGAATTATCCAGGAACTGGTAGGTTCAGTCACTACTACTTCGTCCAGAAGCTGCTTGCTGGTTTCAAACAGCATAGGGAGCCACAGTAGCAGTAACATGTCTTCAGCTGTTGCCATCTTGGGGAAGGAAGAAAGTGGAAGCGGCACCATTGACTTTTGACCTCAATATTCTTTGCAGCAGGATTCTGTCCTGGAATTGAAAGGTGTTTACCAGAGTGTTTAACTTCTCCCACTATTTGGCAGTAGCACCCGTTCCCTCCACCAAAATGTCTGTAGACATTGTCATAGGTACCCTAGGAGGCAAGATGTCTTCCTCCACTGAGACTCACTATAGCCATACCAAGGCAAACTATGCAACTATTAAAAGGAATGCCATCATTGTGTAAGTGTATGTGGAGAAAAAGATAAATATATCTGTTTAAGTGACAAAAGCAAATTGAAGATCTGTACAAGCAGTCGGAGTCCACTCAGTAAGCATATCATATATAAATATATGCACATACATTTGCATGCATATGATAGAAAAGCAATAGAAAAATGCACAACAAATTGTTAGTGTGGTTACATCTAGCAAGAAGAGTGAGGTGGAAGCAAGGTGAGAAGAAATGGTGGTAAAGAGAAACATTCATCATTAAACACATTCTCGCTATTTTAATCTTTTACACCAGTAAATCTTTACACCAATCTTTTGCTCATTAGAAAATTAAAGCAAATTATTTCCTAAAAATGAATGAAAATTATGGTACATGCTTTTTAAGTCAGGCTCCCACCAAAAAAGTAAAGTTTCTCTTTCCCCACATCAATGGGGAAATGGTGTCATCAATGTCCTTATCATCAAATACCTAAAAATATTTTAGCATTATTTTACTTTGTATTTCTTTAATATTGAGGTTGGTTGGATATTTAAATATTTATTTAATCTCTGAATTTCTTCTAAGAGCTGCCTATTCTGTCCTTTGCCCATTTGTTGTTGCCCACTGTTAGATTATTTATTTTTTGCTGACTAACATTAACCTTTCATCTGTCATTATGTGGCGAGAGAGAGAGAGAGAGAGAGAGAGAGAGGTTTCAACAGTGAAAGAAACCTCATTAAAAGAAATGCAATCATACTTCATTTATAATTATAAAGATAAAAATAAGATTTTCCTTGACTTGTGATATTTTACTCAAATTTGAAATCTCAACTTATGTTTATTTTCTTTTTGTTTAATTAACAGGTATTTCATTAAAATTTTTAAAAATGTTTTATTTATTTCTGAGAGAGAGAGAGACAGTGTGAGCAGGGGAGGGTCGGAGAGAGAGGGAAACACAGAATCTGAAGCAGGCTCCAGGCTGTGAGCTGGCTGTCAGCACAGAGCCTGACACGGGGCTTGAACCCACAAACCATGAGATCATGACCTGAGCTGAAGTCAGATGCTTAACCAACTGAGCCACCCAGGCACCCCAATTAACAGGTATTTCAAATGAGCTCTACATGCTGGACAATATGCCAGGCTTTTTGGCCGTAAAAGTGGAGGCTTAAATTCATGGATTTTCAAGTTCTTAGGAATCTTAGAAGACATTTTCCCATCCACTCAATTTATAGATAACTGAGATTCTGAAAGTTCAAAATGCCTGCTTGACCTCAGTCAGGAACCCGGTTGGGAGCAGACATTTGGGAGGTCCCTGGCTCCCACCACCATGTGCATTCTCTTTTCATTTATTCAGCAGACAATCCACACCTTATCCATGCTGCACACAGTCAGCTAATTTTAGAGTATTTATATAAATATTATCAGAGGAATTGTTTTATTGCACAAAAGCAGATAAAAAAGAAAGCATAATGATGCTAAAACATGTCTGGTGACAAGGATTCTGGCTCACTTTGGTGACTTCCTGGTCATTATGATTTTCCCAACAGGATTTTGGAGACAATCCAATTTTGCTTCTCCGGCTAACTGTTGATCATTTCTGCATAGTGGCCTTGCCTCAACCTCAGCTACAACATAGCTAAAGTCTAAACTGCCATCCACCCATCTTTATATTCCTAATTCTGTAGGAGGCACTGCCAGGAATCCTGTGGCATCCAAAGATCCCATTCTCTTACCAACTCCTCCCTTCCATCAGCCAACAATCCTGCTGATTTGTGCAAAATGCCATGTCTTACATGTCAGAATATGTTTTATTAGTTATTTAATGCAAGCAAATAGGTCCATTAGGGAATCCTTTGCATTTTATTAATCCAGCATTTTATTTTATTTTTTTAAATATTAGCATTTATTATGCTAAGTAACAAGTTTGAAGTTTTCACTTTCCCAAAACACTGAAACAGCACACAGCATAGTAATTTAGCACACAGACCGATATAGGCAATCGAGAGCCGCGAAAGCAGTGAGGTCTCACTTTGGGACTCCTTAAAAACTCCACACTCTCTGAAGTGACCTTTATCAAAGTTATCAACAACCCCGAGGCGTTACCTCAGGGAAAAAAAACGTTAGCATATGCCTCCACTCCTAAGAACTGGAACCTTCCTGTAAGGGAAAGGCTAGGTCCGTCTCTCCCTAGCTGAGCTGCAGCACAGAAGTCCTAAGCTTGCTTTTATTTCAGGCGACACAGGTGGGGCTCCCAGTTCGAAAAAGGATTATGCTAAAAGTACATTTAATATTGCAACTTTCACTGCAGGGCCTCCATTTAAACTGCGTTTCAAGTGGAAGGAGAGGGGACGTGAGGAAAGGAATCAAATTGTGCTACAGACCAAAATTATTCTACAGAATGCGCAAACGGGGACAGCTAACAGTCAACTACGGAGGGGCTGACTTGTACCAACGGCCACTTCCAGCAGAGGGGCAGATGGCCCGAGGAGACAGTGTCTGGGACAGGAGCCCTTGGCAATGAGCGCTGAAGATCCATAAAGTATTTTGTTACATCTTCACGTTCTAATCCGATATTGATACAGGGTACGTGACCGTCCTTAAGGCCGTAGCCCAATACTGAGTATCTTTCGAGCACAATTTAAAGCATGCTCAAAATTCTCCCACATCAACCAACTTCCCAGGAGTTCCAAGTCCACTTCCTTTAGTTCTGATCACATCGACTGAGGCGAGAACTTCGCGGCTGCCCTGGTATCAGGCCTCCAGACTCAGGGTGAAAGAAATCATTCTAAAACCGCTTTTAAAATTAATCTCACTATTTTTATTGTTCTGCTTGTACCTTAACTATGGTGTAACGGATTTGCTACTCCCAAAGCTGGGAGAGCCAGTAACCCCAGGGTGATCTGCAGATCGGCTGAGGTACTTTTCACACGTGAAAGCATTTTCTTGTATTCTGTTTGCTAGGAAAACGCAGGCTTTGAGCGGCCAAAGAAAACACATTCTGTCTCATCGTTCAGGAATACTTCCGGGTGCGCGTGCAGCAGTGTAGACAGGACGAAGCGCGGGCAAGACAGTTCCGACTCAGAGCCTTGCCCGTCTAGAAGAGCACTTGGCGGTTCCTCCTCAGAAATCCCCACTTGTGACCGTTTCTGAAGGCACGGTAGTCCCGACCCACACGGCTCTCCTATGCGGCACCGTCCTCCGGGCCAGGCTCCCTCCAGTGCTCCCCCCTCACCACAGGACACCCCGGCACACCGCTCTCCTGCAGGGGCCCAGGACAGAGCCACAGTCTTGCTCTGGGCTGCTGTGCAAGCTGAACTTCTTCTTAATGACTCTTCCCAACATGGAAGCGCTTTGTCGCTGTTGTGAAGCGAGAGGCTGACATCCTTCAGAGCGTTTTTCACTTCCGTCGATAACTCCTCATTTTGCGAATTTCCATCTGCATCAACCGCAGGCGTACGCATCCAGGAGGAAGGGCAAGAGGTCTCACCCCGTGCTCCTTTCCAAGTCCACACAGCAGCCTGTCTGAGTCCTCTCCTGTCCCCTTCACCTTCCCGAGGCGGGTGCCCAGAGCCCCCACTCTGTCCCTCATGCTGCGTGTTCCCTGGTGTGGTGAGCCCGATGACACGCGTTTGTCAGTCAGCAGAAGGCCTTCAATGGATCTCAATATGAACCTGCAGGCGGACTTTGAGCATCATGGAAGCCACCATGTAGAGGTAGGGGAAGTTGATGCGCAGCCTCCAGGCCAGGTCGAAGAAGATGAGCAGCGTGAGGGTCAGCCCCTTGCAGAAGACCCATAGGAGCGGGCGCCGGCCGAGCGCGAGAGGCGGACAGCCAGGCCCGACAGAGCCGCCGCCATATAGACCGGCGCCCGCCGCCCGCCCGCCGCGCACCTACCGGCCGCGGACCCCGGCCGCCCGGCTCTCCGAAGCCCGCCCGCCCGCTCGGCGCCGCGTCGCCCCTGGGCCTCCGCCCCGGCCGCTGGGCCGCGCTCGGCGCGCTGAGGGAGCGAAGGAAGCGGCGGCGAGGCCGGGGGCGGGCGGGCGGCCTAATCCAGCATTTTAAATGATTATATTTCACCTTAAATGCTAATAAAGTTTATTTATTTATTTATTTTTTAATTTTTTAGTGTTATTTACTTTTGAGAGAGAGACACAGTGTGAGCAGGGAGGTCCAGAGAGAGAGGTAGACACAGAATCTGAAGTATCTCCAGGCTCCAAGCTGTCAGCGCAGGGCCGGATGTGGGGCTCAAGCCCAGGAACCGTGAGATCATGACCTGAGCTGAGGTCGGAGGTTCAACAGACGGCCACCCAAGGGTCCCAGAAGTTTATTAATGTGCATCTTCCACTTTAAAACCTGTGAAAATTCTTTTTAGCATATCAATTTCTTTAAAAGTTAAGCTGACATTTTTTTCCACTGGACTTTTGCTCTGATCTGTTAACAAATCTAAACCTCATTATCCAGGAAAAGGAATGAGATAAAGGAGTCTATTTTTCATCGGTGCTCGTTTGTACTTCACATTAACGTTAATGGGAGTTGTGCACACCTATTAAAAGAAGAAGAGAACCCTAAACAAATAAGCCTTTTGGCTGACATTCTATGTGATCATTTGCTATTATGAAAAGTACGAGAAAATCATCTTGTTCTGGACAGTCATAAACAGAACTATGGAGCAATCAAGATTAAATATTGTAGGAGGGGGAGGCGATGAACAGCAATCAGCTTTTAACATGATTTTAACAAGCTACCCCTACATTTTTTATACTAATTAACTCCATTTATGCCCCTTGCTGCTCTATGAAAATATACTGAAAGAAAACAATGATAAACAAACATTTGCAGACATGTGTGACAAAAAAAAAAATTATTAAAGTCAGATAAGCTCTGTATGCTGGGGTAAAAATAAATATTAAAATAAAATAAAATAAGACTCCAATCTTGCTGTTGGAGCCACTTGCATAATCTCCATTTGAAGTCACTAAAGATGCTGGGTGTCTTTTTAGCAGGAAATGATGATAATGACAATGATGATGATGATGATAATGATCGGTTCTGAGATCACCAGTCCTGGGATAGGTCATTCCAGGCTACACCTCCAATTCTGGGGGAACTGTGATGGGTGCTGAGGATAAGGAACATTGGTAAAGAAACAAGATCCCTCTTTACTTCTGAATGCCCCTTTGCAAACCTCACTCCCAAACTTTGCAGTCTGTCAGAGCCCCCTTCCTTACCTGAGGCATAGGCTTAGAGCAAAGCTGTGCACTGCACTTAGAGCAAGGGAATATGGAAAGGGGTTTTAATAATCTCAGAAAATGATGTATCTTAACCCATGTTCTCAGCAGCTTAGTGGAGTGGTTCAAACTGGAGTTGGCAAATGTTTTCTGTTAAGGGCAATTCTATCGTCACAGCATGAAAGCCACCATAGCAACAGTGAATAAATGAATGGATATGGCTTTGTTCCAATAAAATCTTATTTTTAAAAGAAGTATCATTAGAATTGAAGCCAGGGTGTGCCTGGGTGACTCAGTTGGTTAAACTTCCTACTCTTGTTTTTGGCTCAACATGATCTCACAGTTTGTGAGTTGAAGCCCCACATCAGGCTCTAACCCTGACAGATCCTACTTGGGAGTCTCTCTCTCCATCTCTCTGCCCCTCCCCCACTGGCTCTGTCTCTTTATAAATAAATAAACTTTAAAAAAAAAGAATTAAAGCCAGATGCTCTGGGTGCCTGGGTGGCTCAGTTGGTAAAGCATTGGACTACAGCTCAGGTCATGACCTCACAGTTCATGAGTTCAAGCCCCCTGTCAGGGTCTGTGCTGACAGATCAGAGCCTGGAGCCTGCTTCAGACTCTATGTCTCCCTCTCTCTCTTCCCCTTCCCTGTCTCTCAAAAATAAACATTAATTTTTTTTTTTTTTTTTTTTTACAAATAGTTTATTGTCAAGTTGGTTTCCATATAACACCCGGTGCTCATCCCCACATGTGCCCTCCTCCATGCCCATCAAAAATTTTTTTAATAAAAAAATGCCAAGTGTTAAAAAAATTTATACACAAATTTTAATAGCAATACTATTCATAATAGTCAAAAAGTAGAAACAACCCAAATGTCTATCAACTGATGAAATAAAATATGAGATAACAATACAATGGAATGTTATTCATCCATGAAAAGTAATCAAGTTCTGATACATGCTAGAATATGAATGAAACTTGAAAATATTTTGGTAACTGAAAGAAGCCAAACACAGAATGTCACATATTGTGATTCCATTTATGTGAACAATCTAGAATACAGTATTCCCCTCTTATCCATGGGAGATATGTGCCAAGACCTCAGTGGATGACTGAAACTGAAGATAGTCTGAGTCCTATATGTATTATATTTTTTTCCTATTAATTTTTTCCTATTAATTCTCAGGAAGAGATTAACAGCAAAAGCTAATAAGGTAATATAACAATTATAACAATATACTATAATAAAAAGTACACGAATATGGTTTTTATCTCTCAAAATATCTTATTGTACTGTGCTCTCCCTTCTTGTGATGATGTGGGATGATAAAATGCCTATGTGATTAGATAAAGTGAGTTGCATGACAGACACATTATAATGTAGTGTTAGGCTATTATACAGAAGGGCCTACTAGCTGTTATCTTTACTGTATTAACTATATTTTCTTATTTTTTGTATTCTTGATGCTCTGACCTTTGGCGCTTTGATCCTGGAGAGATTGTGCCTCCTTAGCTAATTCTTAGAGATAGCAAATTAATCCCTTCTAGCACACCTTTTATACACAGCCATTACAAAAGCCCACATACCCAACTGCCTCCTCTAAAACATATCACAGCCCAAGCCAATATTTACCCTGCCCTAAATCACCCCAGAGCCAGGTATCCAACAACTAGGAACAACCCTTATCGTCTTCAGCTGGACAAAATTATTCAAACTAGCCAATCCTAAACTTACTCAGAAGACCTTCATTATGTCACCCATTTCTTCACTAAAAAAAAAAAAAAAAAAGAAAACACTAAAGGCTCCAGGCCATGCTCTCCCCTCTCATGCCTCTTTGCCCCTGCCTGGCCCTGGTCCTTTCCCATGTGACTTGGGTGCCATGAAGTACCATGCCTCCTAATTCCAGAGATCTAGGAGTATCAACTTTTCTTTTAAAGTTTATTCATTTATTTTTGAGAGAGAGAGAGAGAGAGAGAGAGAGCAAGCAGGGAAGGGGAAGAGAGAGAGCGAAACACAGACTCTGAAGCAGGCTCCAGACTCCAAGCTGTCAGCACAGAGCCTGACATGGGGCTCAAACTAACTGTGAGATCATAACCTGAGCCAAAGTCAGACGTTTAACTGAGCCACCCAAGTGCCCCATCAACTTCTTCTTTCATAATAGTCATCTCCATGTCTGTGCGCCTTACCATACCTGGTAAAAACAAGTCCCAGGTACAAATTTTAACCCAAATACCTGACAGCTAAACTAGAACTGGTTATCATAAAATAAAAGAAATAGGATTCAGACTAGATACCTGGTGGTGGGAAAAAAGGGCTGGGGAAGGTCAAGTACCGGCTAACTAAAGTCAGGTCTAGGCCATGGTCAGAAGCCATCAGTGCCTTGCAATGCAAGATTTTACATCAGGCAGTTTGAAATAAAACATCAGGTGAAAGACTTCCAATTTTACACTTGTTAATGAACAAGTTTCTCCTAACCTGTCATCTGCATTTGATTCCTGCATGATCACGTAATTCTCTTCTACAGAATATTTCTTCTGTTTTTTGCTACCTTTGCATCTAATCTACCAGGCCCCAGACCCTAGTCTGTGTGCATGCCTCTGCTAAATGCAGGTGATGCTTAGCAATCCTTGGAGTGTTCCTTCTCTTCTCTCAGGCATCCCCAGAGAGGCAAAACAGTAAAGTTCGAAAAGTGAAATGGCGTGAATCCCGTTTCAAAATAAGAAGAAAGAAGAAAGACTCTGGCTAATAGTAGTATTAATAATAGTAATAATAGCATTAATAATAGTAATAATGGCAACAATCTATTGAGTGAATGTCTGTGCTAAGAGCTGTGCTGGGACATCCCACACTAATTCTTTTTTTTTTTTTTTTAAGTTTTATTTCTTTTGAGAGGGGGCGAGAGCATGAGCAAGGGAGGGGCAGAGAGGGAGAGGAAGAATCTCAACCAGGCTCCATACAGGGCTTGAACTCACAAACCGTGAGATCATAACCTCAGAAAAATCAAGAGTGGGATGCTTAACCAACTGAACCACCCAGGAACCCCATTCCACATTAATACATTTTTTATATTAAGTTTTTTCTTTATATAATACAAGCCTTTTCCTGTGTGTGTGTGTGTGTTTACAAATAGTTTATTGTCAGGTTGGTTTCCATATAGCACCCAGTGCTCATCCCCACAGTGCCCTCCTCCATGCCCATCTTCCCCCTACGCCCCCCCGCCGACATCCATCAGTCCTCAGTTTGTTCTCAGCATTCAAGAGTCTTTCATGGTTTGATCCTACTAGAACTGATCCAAGAATTCAGCCAAGTTGCAGGGTACAAAATCAACATCCAGAAATCGGTTGCATTTTTATGCACCAATAATGAAGCAACAGAAAGAGAAATCAAGAAACTGATCCCATTCACAATTGCACAAAAAACCATAAAATACCTAGGAATAAACCTAACCAAGGATACAAGAGATCTGTATGATGAAAACCATAGAAAACTTATGAAGGCAATTGAAGTAGATACAAAGAAATGGAAAAACATTCCATGCTCATGGATAGGAAGAATAAATATAGTTAAAATGTCATTACTACCCAAAGCTATCTACACATTCAATGCAATTCCAATCAAAATTGCAAAAGCATACTTCTCAAAACTAGAACAAACTATCTTCAAATTTTGATGGAATCACAAAAGACCCCGAATAGCCAAAGTAATACTGAAAAATAAAACCAAAATGGGAGGTATCACCATCCCAGACTTTAGCCTCTACTACAAAGCTGTCATCATCAAGACAGTACGGTATTGACACAAAAATAGACACATAGACCAATGGAATAGAATTGAGAACTCAGAATCGGACCCAAAGGTGTACAGCCAACTAATCTTTGACAAAGCAGGAACCAATATCCAATGGAAAAAAGACAGCCTTTTTAACAGATGGTGTTGGGAGAACTGGACAGCAACATGCAGAAGAATGAAACTAGATCATTTTCTCACACCATGCACAAAAATAAACTCAACATGGATAAAGGACCTGAACGTGAGACAGGAAACTATCAACACCCTAGAGGAGAAAGCAGGAAACAACCTCCTTGACCTCCACCGCAGCAACTTCTTACTTGACACATCCCCAAAAGCAAGGGAATCAAGAGCAAAAATAAATGATTGGGACCTCATCAAGATTAAAAGCTTCTGCACAGCCAAGGAAACAACCCAGAAAACTAATAGGCAGCCAACGGAATGGGAAAAGATAGTTGCAAATGACATATCAGACAAAGGGTTAATATCCAAAATCTATAAGGAACTCACCAAACTCCACAGCCGAAAAACAAACAACCCAGTGAAGAAATGGGCAGAAGATATGAACAGACACTTCTCCAAAGAGGACATCCAGATGGCCAACAGACACATGAAACGATGCTCAGCATCCCTCCTCATCAGGGAAATACAAATCAAAACCACACTGAGATACCACCTCACGCCAGTCAGAGTGGCTAAAATGAGCAAATCAGAGGACTCTAGATGCTGGCGAGGTTGTGGAGAAACGGGCACCCTCCTACACTGTTGGTGGGAATGTAAACTGGTGCAGCCTCTCTGGAAAACAGTGTGGAGGTTCCTCAGGAAACTAACAATAGAACTCCCCTATGACCCAGCAATAGCACTGCTAGGAATTTACCCAAGGGATACAGGAGTGCTGAGGCATAGGAGCACATGTACCCCAATGTTCACAGCAGCACTCTCCACAATAGCTCAAACATAGAAAGAGCCTAAGTGTCCATCAACGGACGAATGGATCAAGAAGATGTGGTTTATCTATACCATGGAATACTACATGGCAATGAGAAACAATGAAATCTGGCCATGTGTAGCAACATGGATGGACCTTGAGGGTGTTATGCTGAGCGAAATAAGTCAGGCAGAAAAGGACAAATATCATATGTTTGCACGTATAGGAGGATTGGGAGGAACTTGACAAAGGAACAAGGGGGAGAAGAAGGGGAAAAATGGTGGGGGAAAGGGAGAGAGGCAAACCATGAGAGACTCTTGAATGCTGAGAACAAACTGAGGACTCATGGGTGTGAGAGGGGAGGGGGGAGATGGGCATGGAGGAGGGCACTTGTGAGGAGGAGCACCAGGTGTTATATGGAAACCAACTTGACAATAAACTATTTGTAAAAAAAAGAAAAAAAGAGTCTTTCATGGAAGGAGGGGGAAAGGGAGGAAGAGAGGAGAAGGGAGAAAGGTGGGAAGAGAGGAAGGGAAAAAAGACTGTTATCTATAATATATCATCTGCTAGTTATTCAGTTTTCACTGTACTTTCTTAGGTGGTATATATATAAACTTCACTTCTGTGATTTCAGTGTGTTCCTTGGAAATATTTTGTATTGAGTTTTTCTGTCTTATAAAGTTGCTTTTGTATAAGTGGTACCCTGCAAAATGGTTTCAGAATTAACTCCTCTCTCTCCTAATGAAAAAAAATTCATCTCTAAAATTTAGTTCTGCTATTAAAGTAGGCATCCAGTTGAAAGTAAACTGGCTTGTTAAATTACTCTGCTAGACCCAACATTAAATATTACCACTTCAAGGGCGCCTGGGTGGCTTAGTCGGTTAAGCGTCCGACTTTTGCTTAGGTCATGATCTCGCGGTTCGTGGGTTCGAGCCCCGCGTCGGGCTCTGTGCTGACTGCCAGCTCAGAGTCTGGAGCCTGTTTCAGTCTGTGACTCCCTCTCTCTCTGACCCTCCCCTGCTCATGCTGTCTCTCTCTCTCTCCTAGAAATAAATAAAACATTAAAAAAATTAAAAAAAATAAATATTACCACTTCAGCAAGATAAAATTTGAATATCAATATTGGTCAAGATTGTCATGTGTCATGTAAGTCATAAATTTCTAACCCACTGAACCAAGTAATAGGTATTCAATTAGTAGCATGGTAGAAAGAGTTGATGAAAACCGGAGCTATTTTTGTTATCAGATGAGTGACTTTTCTAAATGTTTTTCCTAAGGACAAAATGTGCTCCTCCATAATGGGATAAGAGCCACTCTAAAATGAGAAGTCGATCTCACTTGGATGCATTTTATTGGAAAACACCAGAGGTCAATTCCTGCTCCAACTGGTTACAGAACTAAGCAGACCGTGATATGTCATCACCAGATTCCATTCAAGGATTAATGGCTCCAAAGAACAAGATGCCTCTCTAAGTCTTCCTGTAATAGTACACCCAAGAGTGACTTGTCCCATCATTCCAGTCCCCTTTGCACACCGAGGGTCAGAGGATGGCTTTTCACAAGTCTCAGAAGAACAGGGCACATGGATAATCCAGTACATGTTCTAAATCATCACTCTTAGTTCAGGCCAAGTCATAGCACTCATGGGACCAGTCAAAACAGAAGCTTGTCTGCCCTGGAGCAGGTCAGGTAGCAAGAGGTGGAATTTATTTAGAGCTATCTCTCACCACAAGTGAAGGCTGCAATGTCCCTGAAAAGGTATTATCTGATTCTGCTACTAATTAGTCTCAAGTGACCTTGAAAGTCTCAGGGATTTCTGTACTCCTCTACTCCTATATAAAGGACTGCAACAATGAGATTGTAGGACAGTGCCTGTGGCCTTCACAAATCAGAGCTGAGGAGTCAGGAGCAGGTCTGTGAAACTTGCTCTCCTTTGTACCCCAGGAGGATATCAGCTTACCTGCAATTCATCTTTAAGGTACAGTGTTTTGAACTTGTGTTGTCAGGTGTGGGAACAGCTCAATCTGTTCCAGGTGTGGGGCTGGGAATTGAGACACACTCCGTATACTTTTGTCCTTTTTTGGCCACTTGGGCTCATTTTTCCCCCTACTTTGAACACCCTACCTTGCACCAGTTTGGAAATAGATTTAGACAGAGGCTTTCCATGTCTGATTTCTATGTGTCAACAATGCATGAATTTCAAGTTAAATAGTATTTTTAAAAAAAGAAAAGAGAGAGAGAAATCTGTGTTGATCTCACAAAGTAAGTCTCTCTTAAGATTAAACAAAATAAATAATATATCTCATATTGATTGATGGATAACTTAATCCTAAGAAAACATTCACCATAGCTCTCCAAACCATGGAGGCTTCTTGGAAAACCAGCAGTCAGGAGGACTGATCTTTAATTTTGGGTTTTCACTTGACTGAGTAAATTGGGACTTAAGAAATTAAACAGCAGAATTTTCTTTTGTTTTAGTTTCTATGATTGGCCATTATGTAGCTCTTCATTAGATAGACATAAGTACATGATTCTCACAAAAGTCAAGGTTTAATAAATGTTATTTGATTAAAGTGATATTTATTTAAAAGGAGTTCCAGTGCTTTTTAAGTGTAAATTAATCTATAAAGTAAGTTTAAGAATTGCCATTGGAATTATGACCTTTCAAATGAGTAATGAGTTACTACCAATAAAACTAACTCTCTCAATAGATATAAACTCTAGTCAAAAAAACAAACAAACCACTTTTGCTGTGAGGGATACAGAGAAATAGAACTGTTCATTTATCAGAGAATAGCTCCTTTTTGCTAAAGGCCTAAGTATTGATATTTGTCCTTCACTTACATGCAAGGGACTCAGATATTCTTTCTCAGCTGGGAGTATAGAAACTGAAATACAAAGCCCCTGTATTGTTGAAGGCACAGATTATTCCATTGAACTTGATGCTGATGGATTTCCCTGACTATTAAAGCTAGAGGGAATGTCAAAGAACTTCCATTCACAAATGAGGAGACTGAAGTGAGATATCTTTGCCAAAATCTAAAAAAGAAATATTTTAAACAGAAAATGACACTCAGAAAATAATACACATTTAAACATATATAAGAAATAACTATATGGTTAATAATAATATAATTGAAATAACATGAGCCAAATACCATCCAAAGAAAATAGGAGAAATAGAAATTATAACTGGCCATTTCAACATATCCAGTTAGAACTTTGAGCATTTCTTTTTCTTATCTCAAACTATTTTAGCACAAAATATCAAAACTGTTCCTTTTAACACAAGAATGCAATAAAACCAGTTAAAGTTTATGTTCGTTTAAATGATGGGTACTTTTTATGTTTGTAACATTATTTTACTGAAGCACATACTGACTGTATATCAGCACACCATGATTTGTTTATTCATTAATTCAGCAACTATTTTTGAAGCGCCAACTACTTTCCATGATCTGTCTTGGGGTGGCACATTCAGGTATGGTCTCTTGAGTACAAGACCAGAAGCTGTGCTGTGCCTTTTCACAAAGAGCCTAATACATTGGTCTTTTATGCCCTAGTGGAGACTGAAATAACTTCTTTTTTTTATTTTTTAAATATTTATTTACCTATTTATTGAGTGAGAGCAAGCCAGGGAAGCACAGAGAGAGAAGAAGAGAGAAATCTCAGCAGGTTCCATGTGTCAGGGCAGAGCCGCATGTGGGGCTTGAACTCATGAACTGTGAGATCATGACCTGAGCCAAAATCAAGAGTTGGACACTTAATCTACTCAGCCACCTAGGTGCTTCTGGAAGTACCTCTTTAGAAGAGGGTGTTGGGGCACCTGGGTGGCTTAGTCTGTTAAGTATCTGACTTCGGCTCAGGTCATGATCTCACAGTTCAAGAGTTTGAGCCCTGCACCAGGCTATGTGCTGACAGCTCTGAGAGCCTGCTTCGAATTCTGGGTCTCCCCCTCTCTCTGCCCCTTCCCCACTGGCATCCTGTCTGTTTCTCTCTCTTAAAAATATATAAACATTTAAAAAAAATTTTAAATGAAGAAAGAAAGAGGGCCTCTAAGTCCATAAATATTCCAACACTCATGTAACTGCAGAGGACAATATTGTACACTCAACATATGAACAAAAGTTTATGCTCTACATATACTTGTATATATGAACAAAATGTCTGATTCACTGCAATTTTTGTTACTAGACCCAGACAGGAATTAATTTAAATGTCCATCAATACGAGAATGATTAGGGGCGCCTGGGTGGCTTAGTCAGTTAAGCGTCCGACTTTCGCTTAGGTCATGATCTCGCGGTTCGTGGGTTCGAGCCCCGCGTCGGGCTCTGTGCTGACTGTCAGCTTAGAGCCTGGAGCCTGTTTCAGTCTGTGACTCCCTCTCTCTCTGACCTTCCCCTGTTCACGCTGTCTCTCTCTCTCTCCTAGAAATAAATAAAACATTTTAAAAAAATACGAGAATGATTAAATAAATCATGGAATATCCCTAAAAACTGGGGACCATAAAAAACAATGTGGGCTAGTAAGAAAATATTTTCTTTTATTTTTTTAAATGTTTTATTTATTTCTGAGAAGGAGAGAGAGAGACAGCATGAGCAGGGGAGGGTCAGAGAGAGAGGGAGACACAGAATCTGAAGCAGGCTCCAGGCTCTGAGCTAGCTGTCAGCACAGAGCCTGATGCTGGGCTCAAACCCACAAACCGTGAGATCATGACCTGAGCCGAAGTCGGACGCTTAACCAACTGAGCCACCCAGGCGCCCCAAGGAAATATTTTCTTAAGTAAAAAAGCAAAATGCAGAACAATGTATGCAGTATGGTCCTATTTGCAAAACAAAAAATGTTGTATACACATATGCATGTGTGGTAGGGTCCCCTCCCTAAGGAAAGGAAAAAAACACCTCAAGGCAACCTGGCCAGGAGAATACATGACAGTACCCCTCACAACCTTGTAACATGTGAACACTTAATCAGACTGCATGTTTGCGAGTTACCATATATATGGGAGACAAAGAAGTAGAAAATGTATAAAAAACTACACTATGTGGCATTTGGGGCTCAGTTCTTCAGGTATGAACCCAGCTGAGCTGGGCCAACACTAATAAAGTTACTTCCTGGAAAGAAAATCCTCAGTGTCACGACTCTCTGTGTGAGAATCCTGCTACACATATGCACATATGCTTTCATGAAAATGGAAATATCATCATTAACAGTGGATATCTTCAGGAAATATAGCCGGCTGCAATGAGGAGGAGGCAGACTTCATTTTGTATCCTTCAATACTTTTTAAAGTGTTCTGCTATGTACATGTACTTTATATACATTTTTAAAAATGCAATCGTAAAAGACCATCTTTGCTAATTGTGTAAAACTTTGTAATCCATTGGCCAAATTATTTGGGAGATTTCCTGCTGAGAAAGATTGAATAAATAATGGAAAGCAGTGATTATCATATGCGTCCCCAACTACATGGACCATCACAACAAAAGGAAACAAAGAAAAAACACTATCCTACAATACTCAGGGAGAAAAAGGAAAGTGAATGCTCCCCTAAATCTCCACATTTCTCCTCTCAATTGTCTTCTTTCCTTCAGTACTGCCAGCAAGTGTGCCAGCAGTGTTTGCTGTCCTTGTCAGCCCTCCTCTCTGTCCCTCCTCCCACTCCACCTTTCCTGCTGACTGTGCATTTAGACACAGCTGCTCTCACACCTCTTGAGTTTCCAAGGAATTATGCTTTATTGATCACAATGATCCAGCTTATTTAGAAAGCACACCCTGTGAAAGAGAAATTAGGCATAACAACCATCATGACTTTATTCTCACCAACAGAACAATAGAGATGATTAAAGTGGATTTGTTCCAGACGTTTCATTTGCTAAAAAGAAAAAAAAAAGTTTCTGGAAACAACGATTTGGGGAAGTTGGAATTTGGTTAGAGCCCACTCTTTAAAAAAAGATACACAGCCTGTTCAGAAAAAAAAAAAAAAAACAATAAAAATAACTAGTGATAGCCACTGGGCTGAGCTCTAGGTAAAGGCAGGGAGGAGAGAAACAATAGTTTAGCAAAATTTTGTATTGTAACCAACTTACCTTTCAAAGTTTTTAATAAGAATAGAATACAAAATTTACTAAAGAAGTTTTTATTTTTAGCTCAAAATTCTTTGGAGACTTTTGATTGACCAGATGAGTGGTGTCAGCACAAAAGAATTATAGGTGTTTTGTCTATTGGACAAGCAAGTCTTTAATGCACCCTATCAGGCAGGCTCCTTGCTCCAGAGTAGTTTAGAACCCAGTTAATGGGACAAGAGTATGGAAATCTAGCTCCTACTCCCAACTCAGCCAGGTGTGGAAGCTCTCCATTGTTTCAAAGGAGTTGGGAAGACACAAACCCAGGGGCCTGTAGAATTGGTTTAATGGCCTCTCAATTCCCTTCCAGCCCCAATTAGGTGGAGATCAAATGCAACCACCTAGAGGTGACCAATATAAATCTGCAGTGGTTAACAGTGACCTGGGAGGTGGAGGAGGCTAAATTCTGTTTCGTTTTGCTTTGTGAGGTTTTATTTTAACTTTACACATGCCAGAGTATGTTTGTTTTGGAATCTAAGACATGGCTACATGGCTCATGGGGAGCTCAGGTTTTCCCTGTTAGTCCCTACAGGGTTCAAAGACTGGTGACCAAAAGACCAAATCCACCAACAAACACATTCTGATGTTTCATACAACACTTTAAAGCATCCTAAAGTGATTATTAACATTTTAAAATAAGGAAATTATATGCATTTTTAAAAATTAAGATTTCCAGCTTCTCTTGGAAAGCTCAAATATCTGGTAACACTGGGAATGTGCTCCACTGCCAAGTCAGCTGGAGCTGAGTAGGGCCTTCAAATGGACCATATGTTCTAGAATTGCCCACAGAGTATTCGAAGCACCTCTGGATTCACCTTCTGAATCTGTGGCCTTTGATTTGTAGGTAGTCAACATTAATTTATGGATATAAATTAGACAACCCAGGATTTTGTTAAGTATTTACTGTGTCAGTTACTATTTACCGCAACAGCTTTTTCAGTTGAAAATTCATTAACTTTGTGAAAATACATATAGTTTCATTTTACAGATGAGAAAGCAAAGACATTTCTGTTGTTGGGTAAGTAACCTGCCCATATGGGATTTAGAGGTCTCCTAACTCCTAGTGCAGGGCTCTTTCCATGACACAGGTAGGCCTGTGCTCCATGACACTGTTGGCTCTGACAGGATATCTTCATGTGCATTGAAAACACTCCTCAGCAAGAGAATGGCCCATAACTGTCCACAACTGTCCATAGTGTCAGATGTATGCTTTTGTATAAAGGCCTTTTTTTTTTTTTTACTTTTTATTTTGAGGTCAGTTTGGATTTAGACAGAGTTGCACACTGTCACTCAGTTTACTCTAATGTCAACATCTTACATAAGCAGATACCCTTATGAAATTAATATTCGTATAATAAAATTAACTGCAGACTTTATTTGGATTTCTTTAGTTTTTACTCTAATGTCCTTTTTTTTTTTTCTGTTTGAGGGTTCAATCCAGGATACTACATTGCATTTATGTGGTAGATAGATAGATAATAGATGATAGATATAGATAGATGATAGATAGATAGATCATATGTTTTCAAGATCTCCTTAGTTTCCAATATGTGACAACTTTGCAGTATTTCCTTGTCTTTTGTAACCTTGACACTTTTAATGAGTAGTAACCATTCTGTTTTGTAGAATGTTCTCAAATTTTAATTTATCTGCAGTATTTTCATGAATAGACAATTTTCTGGTGTTGGGAGAGGTATACCATGGAGGCAATGTGTCCCTCTGTCAAACCATATCAGGTGGCATATAATATCAACATTACTCATTATCAGTGATGTGCACATTGATCACATGCGTAGAGAGTGCTTTTTTTCTCCACTGTAAAGTTACTATTTTCATTTCAGTCACCAAGTCATGCCAGATACAAGGAAAGGGTAATTCAGCTCTACCTGTGGTAATATGTTAAAACCATGAGAAGAGTTAGTAAATTTAGGGAGGGATATTTTTGAAGCCATGCAAATATCTTGTTTGTCTTCATAGGATCATCTGCTAATTTTACTATTCATTAATGGATTCTGCCTATAGCAATTATTATTACTGTGGTGTTTTCATGGTGATTTTTCTATTCCCCTCTTTCCTTCTACATTTATTTATCAGAATTCTCCTGAAAGGAATAATTGTCCCTTCTCCCTCATTTATTTTTTTCAAGAATGTATATCAGTTTGGATTCATTCTTGGGATTGTAACTAATATAAGGTTATATATTTGTTGCTTTGTAATCAAGAGCTCTTTCAGGGTGCCTGGGTGGCTGAGTCAGTTAACGGTCCAGCTTTGACTGAGGTCAATCTGGCAGCTTGTGAGTTTGAGCCCCACATCAGGCTCTCCACTCTTAGTGCACAGCCTGCTTTGGATCCTCTCCTTTTTTCTATGTCCTACCCCTCCCCAAAGATAAATAAATATTTTTAAAAAGGAATTGAGAACTTTTTCAAGTTGGCTTCTCAGTCTCTTGCAATGGCCCCCATCTATTTTTTACTTTCTTACTTTTTGGCATTACAAAATACTCAGTACAGGGGTGCCTGGGTGGCTCAATCATTTAGCACCTGACTTCAGCTCAGGTCATGATCTCACAGGTCTTGGGTTCGAGCCCCACATCAGGCTCTCTGCTGTCAGCACAGAGCCCACCTTGGATTCTCTGTCTCCCTCTCTCTTTGCCCTTCCTGCCTCATGCTCTCTCTCTCCTTCTTTCAAAAATAAACACTAAAATATTTTTTTAAAAAATACTTTGTACAAAAACTTTTAAAAAGTAAAGTGTGTGTAGGTATTATTTACAGAGGTTAGTGATCTGAATAAGAAGTTGGGGGTAAATGTGAGAGAAGAAACCTAAACAGCAATTTTTCTTGAAAAGAGAGAAAATTAATTTTTATTTTTTTGACTTTTTATTTGGAAATAATTACAAGATTGTGAAACATTACAAGAATAGTTCAAAGAATACCCATATATCATTAACTCAGATACTCCTATCACCACCCTGTTTGTTATACTATTTATTTTATCTATCTACCTATTTTTTCTGAAGCTTTTGAGAATTAGTTGACTCATCATGAGTCTTCTCCTCTAGCTAACTCAGTAGGTACTTCTTAATAACAGGTCATTCTCTTCCATAATCATAGCACAGGTGTCAACTTCAAGAAATTTAACACTGATATGATCCTGTTATTGTCCATATTCCAATTTTGTCCATTGATTCAATGTTGACATTTATAGCATTTTGAAATTTGATCAACTAACTAGATTGATGTTCCTGATCTTACTGGTCCTCACCTCCGGCTGGGTGTCTAGAGCTTATCCCCTCCACAAGCTCCCGTCTGCTCTAGTTACCAAGGCTTCCAACCAAGCCCAAGGAACAGTCACAATTGACAGTGTAGGTTGGTCATGGGTGGATCTAAGCAATATTCTTGTTGAGCATCTTGGGGCAATTATATCTCCTGATGATAGACACTAATTAGTCCTTATTTATTTATGTATTTATTTATTTATGTATTCATTCATTCATTCATTTTTAAGGAAGGTAAACTTTCCCCTAAATAACTGGGTAAAGTGGTTCAAACTGTGGGAGGTGATGACAGGATCTTTGGAATAAGACAGAGTAGTTTTAGAGCTCAGCTCTGGCATTTACTGGTTCTGAGATTTTGACAAGAACTTAAACCTTCTAAGCCTGGTTTCTTGTCTGTTATCTGGGGAAATAATACCTACTTCCCAGAGCTATTGATATCATTAAATGAGATAATTTTCAAGATCTCATTAGCAACTGCAAAGCATGATTCATTGCTCACCGTTACTAATGCATGATGTCAGCACCCGATGAGTAAACAGACCAAGGACTGTGAAATTGACAGGTCTGGGCTAGATCTCTGGCTATCCCCCTTGTTAGCTCTGGAACTAGGGGAAAGTCGCTTAAACCTCTCAGATTTACATCCTCATTCTCAAATAGGGGAACAATAAACCTAGCAGAATATGCTGAGAATTAAATAACTTTTGGTACTGTACTCAATGTGGGTTGCTAATATGAATATAAATGATGATGATAATGAGAGTTTTTCCATAGACCAGATATTATGTTCAGTGCCTTGGATGGTAATCTCATTTAATCCTTAGAACAATTCATTTTTTTTTTTAACATGAGAAACTTAAGCTTTAGAAAAGTTATGTAAGTTTCCCAAGGTCACATGGACTCAAAGCCTCTTCTTTACTTATTTAGTTAATAGTTACTTGAATAACAATTGTTGGTCTCTGATGACTTAATCCCAATTAATTCAGACAAACCCCACAGAACATGACAGGGCTGAGTTATTATGAACACATTCAACGCAAGTATTTCTTTTCTTACATATCTTTTTTAGTTAAAATTTCAAACTACTCAAGAACTCACTCATACTGCCCCAGGTGGCTTTTTATTTTACCTGTGTCTTTTCTTAAGACTCAAATATCACATTGTGGGCAAAATCTGAATTGCCTTTGAAGGGCACCTGGGTGGCTCAGTCGGTTAAGCGTCAGACTTGGGCTCAGGTCAGATCTCACAGTTCGTGGGTTCCAACCCCGTATCAGGCTCTGTGCTGACAGCTCAGAGCCTGGAGCCTGTTTTGGAGTCTGTGCCTCCCTCTCTCACTGTCCCTCCCCCACTCACGCTCTGTCTCTCTGTCTCAAAAATAAATAAACTACATTAAAAATATTGAAATGCCTTTGAAAGATATTAATTAGAGGAAAAACTGTAGAGAGAAACTCAAGACTTAAATTCAAATAACCCGACTGGATTTTGGAAGGCAAGTTAAAAAAAAAAAGGTATTTTCCTGAAAAGATGCTACACTGAGGAGAACCACTTTCACATAATGCTCCAAATTCCATATGCGAAGGAGGAGAGGAGAATAAAAATCATTCCACTCTCTGTCCAGTGAGGCCTGAAGATGGAATGGGAAGAAAAACCCATCAAAACATCTCAGGCCCACAATCAGCTGCTGTCATCTTAGCAACTGGATCTAGAAACATCATTCCTAAAGATATTTTCACTGAAGGTGAAAAAGACCACCTGAGAAGAAATGAGGTGATGTCCATGTCCCCCAGTAGCTGTAGAGACAGAATCTCCAGATGATAGAACCAGCATTTGGCAGAATGGTAAGAAGCTTACATTTAACTATGTGCTGGTGTAGGAAGAATTAGTGCTCTGCGTGTTTGTTTTAGTCCTTATCATCACACACATAAAACTGAACATTGGGGGGCGCCTGGGTGGCTTAGTCGGTTAAGCGTCCGACTTTCGCTTAGGTCATGATCTCGCGGTTTGTGGGTTCCGGCCCCGCGTCGGGCTCTGTGCTGACTGCCAGCTCAGAGCCTGGAGCCTGTTTCAGAGTCTGTCACTCCCTCGCTCTCTGACCCTCCCCTGCTCACGCTGTCTCTCTCTCTCTCCTAGAAATAAATAAAACATTAAAAAAAATTAAAAAAAAACCTGAACATTGGGCACTTCTGACAAGGTATTAGAAAAGAGAAGGGAAGTTTGTCTTAATGCAATAAGTGTGGAATAATCTTGAAAAAAAGTTAATCTAGTTCTGCCTTGATAAAGAATTGATGACTTGCACATTGCTTAAAACAACCTAAACCAGATACATGCTTCTTATGTGACTCAGTTCTTCCCAGGATCTATCATCTTTCTGGCTGGCTGGCTGGCTCCCTGGCTGAGTAATGTGACAGTGGCAAGCACAGGCTTTGAAGCTGGGCAGTGTTTAAATCTCAGCTCCATCACTTTCAATCTCAGCTCCATCACCATTGATGAAGTGACCTTGGGCATTAGTGACCTTGGGCAATGATTTGCCTCTTTGTACCTTCTCTGTCAAATGTGGATATGAATAAGTTTGTGAGAGTTCGATGCAAGATGTAAAGCACCTTGAAGATGAAAGGTATTCAGTTACTATTCAATAAAGGGTATGAAACTAAGCCAGAGATCACAGATGAGCAGCCCATCAGCCAGTAGGTGAATGTGTGGCAGCAAGTTTTACTGGTCCATTGGTGGGGAGAGGCCTACTCCATCCTTGGACTCACTTCCACTCTTTCTTGTCCCATAAGGACTGAGTATCCATTGTGAATACCTTATTGTCTATCTTAAAGAGAAATAACTCTATATACTCAGGTTTGTTTTTTTTTAAATCAGAATTAGAGATACAAAAAGGATAAATGCAGTGAATCTGATATATATTTTTAGAGGAGGGGAAGCAGATACTATTCCTAACTGTTAATTATGAAAATACCCATAATAACTCATTTATGTGAACTTCTGGCCACTAGAAGTGGCCAGTTATTTAAATTTGCTGCTCCTGAGTTTTAAGCCTTGGGGGGATGGGGGTGAGTAATAACACACCTTTCTTGGTATTAAGAAAAAGAAATTATCCTATATTCTTAGAGAATCTCAGGTTTAGAGGGCAAACAAAAATAAATCAGAAGCATCACGCTTACTTGAGAAGTCAATTTTCTCTCCAATCTGCAACCACCATGAGAAGAAAGCAGCAAACTAAAATTAAGAAAGGATGAATGTAAAGATCCAAACTTGGGTTTATAAAAAAAGTTACTTGCAAAAGAATAGAAGGAAGACATTTGAGTTTGAAAAGTTCCTCAGTAAAAAAGGAACTTAATCTCAAAATCTTTAAAAGTGACTCAGGAGATTTCAGGTAACTGACAGGTTCACCTGTCCTCACATTCCATAGTATTTCTGTTTTGTGACTATAAAAGCAGCACCAATCTATCCCACAGGAGATCACAGAGGCTTTCCCTTCTTCGTGATCCCACTCAGAACATCTTGGGAAAGTAATGTCTTTTTACCCTCATTGGAGCATTTATAGGGCAGCACCATATACATAGGGCATATAGTGGGTGATTTTCTCTGCCTGGACCAGCTATAGGTGCAGATAGAGTAACTGTCAGTGCTTAGGTTTCTCATGAATACTCCCAGGGAAAAATTGACTTTTTAAATGTTCTGTTCCCTGCCTTATTTATACATTCTTAAGCACATTGGGCATCACTCAGTGAATATGATGATAGGATCTGACCACAAAGATCCCCAAATATAACATCTTAAATGATGTAAGAGTGAAACTCATCACCAAGAGCTTTTGCTAAAGACTTCTCTGTATGCCGTCCAACATTGGACCTCAGACAAGCAGGGAAGCATCTTATCCCTGAGATCTAAGGCCTTCTAATTCTGACAGCCCAGCAACAGAGGTAAATAAACCTTAAATACATGCTGAGTCAATAAGGAGCAAAGCATTTAATATCATGCATAAACTAAAGACAACAAGAACTTATTTAGGTGGTGGTTCAAATTCAGTTAACACTTTTGATCTCTTACCAGGGATAGGACAACAGATTGTGAGCTCCCCAAGGACAAGCATGTACTGGGTTGGTATATGAACATTTCAGAAATGAATGGCAATGTAATTGGCACTTTCATCTATATTACTATATTTCATTTCCACTTTGTGGATGATAGAACTGGGTCTCAGAACACATAAAAGGCCTATTGTTCAAAGTCACAATAGTGACAACAGTCCTGTCCTCCTTCTCAGTTCCCTGGCCATTATGGTCAGGGTATGACCACCAGGGAAGGTGAGTGAGGTGGGACTGCAGTTGTGTTGGCAGGCAGAATAACTATCTCCACACATCCCCTATTGGGTGAAGTGAGGCTTGGTGAAGAGTTCCAATCTTAGTGGCTTCAAGGATGACAGCAAGAGAAGGACTGACCAATAAGGATGATATCCTATGCTCAAGTCCTACAGAGAAACTCAGTAGGAAGGAAACCAGCTGAAAGAAAGTGAAATAGTTCAGGATGCCTTGCAGGGAGAGCGTGGGGAAGAGGTTTTGAGAAAGGCTAAAGAAAAAAACCACAGGGCCAAAGCTGCAGATAGAATGCATCCCTTAAGAAGCACAGTGAGGGAGCCCTCAGACTGCACCAAGGAAGCCATCCTTCCTTCAGGCAGTACAGTGTTCTGTGCATGAATGTGTCTCTACAGATGACCACAGTGCCCAGTGCTCTCTGTCGTGCAGGTCCGGTAGCCTTACTCCTTTATGACACCTGCCTGACCACTGAGAGTATGTAAATTTATGATTCTTGAAGTCTTCCCAAAGGTCACAGCCCTTTGGAGAGAACGGGAAGTAGAGGCAGCATGCATCAGATTCTTCAGAACCTGCTGATTTCCTTTGGGCTCACCATGGTTTAATTTATTCCTTGAGTGTATGGACACCACACTGCTTTCAACTGCTTCTCTTAACCTAGCTCATAGTTATGCAACTACAGTGCTGCTAGAATAAATCTTCCTTCCATATTCAAACCACACCTTTCCCCCAAATCGGGTAAATGTAAAATGACACGATGATGTGAGCAGTCTGTGTGGCTGCATAGGCCTCTTCTTTTTTTATGAAAAATTCTTTAGAATCAAATGTTACTTGTAAATTTCAAGAAAAGAAAAAAATTCCAGTGAGTACCTATTTGACCAAATTATCTTTTCTCTGAATACCAGATATCTAATATGAACTTGAAATGTTTAGGAGCATTTTTAAATAAAGGAATGTGTGTATAAGTCATGCAATATTACTTTTGGTCTACTTAAGTTAAAAGTTTGCATCAATGCCTTATTCCTTGTTCAAAGCAAGCACCATTTTCTTATCTAGCATTTATACAGGCAGAGTCACATGAGGAAAATAAGAAAATTTAAGACACCTCTGCAGCTTGAACTAAATCTATAGGAAACTAACTTCTAGAGGAGCACACACCATACTCTAGTTCTATGAATTCTGATATATATTTTAACAACTCTTTCAGTGTCTAGTGGCTAAGAATTTACTAGAATTCTGTTCACTGATTTCATTAGCCTGGGGGAAAAAATAAGTGGGAAATACGCTCTTAGAAGATGGAGTCTATGCTACCTCTGGGCTGGAACTTCAGAACTCAAGTGGGGCTCAGAGAGAGCCTGGAGAGACTCTCTTGGGCACAACACTAGCCTCCTGAAACTACAGAAGGCAAAAGGATTTGAGCACATCCCCTACCAAGAAAGTACAAAAATCACCTTCCAGACCTTCCCTCAGCATCTGAGGCCATTGGCAATTGCAGGCAGGCTTTTTTTTAGGAAAAAAATTAGTTTGACAAGGGCCATTTAATTTAATTTAATGAAGAATAACTGAGCACCTATTATATGTTCCAGGATATCAAAACAACAGCAAAACGGTAAGGTCCAGGTCCTTCCTAATCTCCAGCCAGAGCCAGAACTCTTGTCTGAGCCAGTGTTCACCAGCAGGTAGAGACAGAGATTTTCTGCAGTCCTTTGCATCTACCTGCCTGCCAAAGCCACTAGGATCTGGAAAATGGGCAATGTTCACATAAAAAGTAAGCATTTTTGAGTATTAAACATGTGCACTTTCACGGGACACATATACATGCCACACAAACTATATGGTGACCATTTCTTGTGATGAGAGTCTCAGAGACAAGAGAGCCCACTTTGAAGATGGTCAGACCTAGGTTCAAAGTCCCACCCTACCATGTTCACTTATGAGGATATTGGCAAATTCTTTCTCAGTTTCCTCACCTGAACAATGAGTGTGGAATCACCCAGCTCTGAGAGTTGTACAGAAAATCAAATGTTTGTGTATAGAAGGCCTATCACACATTATGTGCTCAACAAATGGTAGAGGTTATTGTTATTCTGTGAGGAAAGATGGAAAGAGCATAACATTTGTTGATTGCCTATTTGCCATACATTGTTTAGAACTTCTGCATGTACCATCTCATTTGATATACATATCATGTATATGTATATCACATAACTGTGAAGTAACTGTTAAGACTCCATTTTTTAAGTAAAATTCACAACTATTATAAAAATAAAATGAACAATAAATAAAAAATAAATAATATAAATTAGTGAAACATTTCATTCAATTTATTAATTAGTGAGAAAACTGGCAAGGTATCACAACTAATTCAAAAAGAATTTTAAAAAACAAACAGATATAGGCTATCAAGAATACTGAAATGAATTAGAAGTAGATTGAAATTGCTTGGTATCCACATGGCTATCAACTGCATTCCCCTAGACAAAACTTATTTGACTCTTTATGTTCAAGAAGCATTTGCATTACTATATTTTTTCCATAATTTCGATTTGTAAAATAGGTCAAAGATAATGAAACAGCAGGCCCCTTTTCTGCTCATTTCAAAAAGTTTTTATTACATTTTCTGACAGAACCTTATTATTTCCATTTATAGTTGAGAAAACAAATCATGGTGACTGTAATTTGTCTAGTCGCAAAAAGTATAAATGGAAGGGTCTGGATTCAAATCATCACTCCAAATTTAGAGTGGCTCTGGGATTTCTTTTTCATTTGTTTTTCAGGGGATGAACAATCAATATATCCGTCGGGAAGTCTTCTGCTGTGAAACTTGTCACGAGCTCAAAACCTTCTGGGAAAAAGAAATCAGCAAACAGACTTGTTACAGGGAACTGGAGGAAGGTCGTCAGGGAAGGAGCGCCCTGACAAAGTATGTGGATTATTTCTCTACTATTTTTTAAACTAGATTTCTGTAGAAATATACCAGATGTGAATATGGGAGACTGAGTTCTATTTATTATCACTGTTCTAAGAATGCAAATGCTTGATACGGTATGGTAAAGCCAGTGCAGCCATGAGAAGAGAGGAAAACAAGACTTGGACGAAGTTTATTATATTCACAGGCCTCAGAGGAAGGGTCACCACATACCCTGCAGGGCCACACTAGAAGCATCAGGTCTTGCCTGGGGAAGCAAAAGACAGAAGCATGGGGACCATCTAAGCTTTTATTAGAGTTTCTGAGCTAAAGGCAAGGCAGAGCAGAGTAAACAGTTTAGGGCTGTCTAATGTGAATAATTCCAGAGGGCTCTAGCTATAGATGGGGTCTCTAGTTGTCTGGCACCTAGCCCTGGGGTGACTTAAGGCAGGGAAAATATGGCTTCATGTGCGGGAGTTAGAAGTGGGCCAAAGACTCAGAATTTGTTGACATGCTCACAGCAGACCTTTTGATACCTCTAAGAAAAGGCTAGCTCTGGGCCTTTCCATGGCCAGCAATTTTCTTATGATGTCAAAATATTATAAAATATAGAAAATTCAAGACATGATTAATTCATCTACTCAGTCTTGTCACCACCTATACCAGGGTTTCTGAACCTACCGTTATTGCCATTTAGGGCCAGATAATTCTTTGGGGGCAGGGGACTGTCCTGTGCTTTGTAAGATGTTTAGCAACATCTCTCAAAACACTACACTTCAGTAGGACTCCCATTCCCCTTGTAACAACAAAAAATATCTCCTGATATTACCAAGTATTCCCTTGAGGGCAAAGCCACCTGTGATTGAGAACCAGTGACTTATAAATAAGGATGAGCTGTTTTTATATATAACCCAAAATGAAGTTCTATTATTTATATCTTGATAAACCGAAAAAATCTTTTCTTGTCTCTGTTGCAATCCCCAGCACATGAGGAACCCTAAATTTAAGGTTAGGTCAACAGATATATGTAAGTATGAGAAATCTCACATTTGGGAAGATATATATTAATATTCTTGGGGGAAGAAAAAATGGTATCCCCCTGTTTGGCTAAACTTGTTGTTTTAGTCAAAGGAATCTGCTGAGAGGGGAACATATACTTATGTGAGAAAAACATGTGTCACATGTGTGAACATCACTTTGGATAAAAGAACCAGCACCTGCCCTCACATGTGCAGAGCCTTGGAGCAGACAGATCAACTCAACTTTTCAGAGACTATCTGGGTTCTCTTTCCCTAAAATAGGAACAGCTCAGCCAAGTTTTGCTAAGATACCCACTCACAAGTGGAGTGGCAGCTAAGTATTCTGCTGTCCAGTGAGGAGCTGTGTCTCCATGTTTCTGATCATGCTGAGCTGAAAACATATGTAGTTCACATGTGTTGAACCAACATTAACTTCTAAAAACCCTGATTAACCGCTGAGGGGAAATAACTTCTCTCCTAGCCAAAGAAGAGCTCTGCCATCATTCTAGCTATATTCCTATTTATTGAGCAAACAAAATTGGGCCATTCTGCATGCTAGAAGAGTCACACATTGGAGCATCCAGTCCTGGAGATTCCAGGGGAGTGAGTAAAATCAGTTGTGTGTTTCCTGCCATCTTCTGCCCCCAAGTCCTGGCCCATAAGCCCACTGGGAGCCAGATCCCATCATGACCCCTATACCATATCTTCCCCTCCAGAACCCTCAAGATATGAGATTAAAAGCATAATTTGTGACATCATTTTATTTTTGTCAAAATATATACACAATCTACCTGTATATACAAGAAAAACTAACAGTGGTTAGTTTTGATTGGTAGAATGGCAGACTTTATGTGTATAACCTCTCCTAGTTTCTCTGAAGTTTCTACAGTGATACTGTGCCATTTTGTAATTAGGCAAAATGAGGTTATAAAAAAAGGCAACTAATTGCTAATGGTCCAAAGAACAAATGCATTTAGAAATAATTAAACGATTTTTGTTTTAAATGTTAAAATACATGTTTAAACAAATTATTCTCCAGATTCCCACATGCCGCAGAAATGACCCTCTTCCAAGTGGGTGCAGGTTTCTCTCCCTTCTATAACCAAGAGAATAAATCTTCAAAATGTGCTTATCCTGAAACATTTCACCATTGTGTCCCACAAATAAATATTTAAAGATGTGGGCAGGGCCTCTGCATTGAAAATCTTGAGGAGTGAGGAAGTAGAGGCAGCTTCCTGTGGTCTGCTCCTCTGTTCTGGAGTCTCACTTACCAGAGCAATTTCCCTTGTCAGCTGTGAATAAAAAAACCCAAAGTCTTTCTTTACTTGATAAACAACAAATGAAAATCTAGTGGTTTTGTTATTACTTTTGTTAAATATCCCAGATTTATTTTCATTAAAAAAACCAGAATGTTGGAATATTAGTTTAAGTCCTGCTGATCTGAGCAAATAGTTTGAAACAGAGTAAGAGTGTACCTTACAACATACACTTGCAGACCAGTAAATGTCACAAACCCGTAAGTCCTTATTCTATCCTTGTGGCCTATAGTCCCCTATACTCCTCTATACATAAGTACACACTCTGGACATACATACATAATACTCACACTCTTTTTTTTATTCTGTTCTCCACTTTCATTTATTTATTTATTTATTTATTTTTTAAATGTTTTATTTATTTTTGAGAGAGAGAGAGTGGCAGCGTGAGCAGGGGAGGGTCAGAGAGAGAGGGAGACAGAATCCGAAGACAGGCTCCAGGCTCTGAACTAGCTGTCAGCACAGAGCCCGACGTGGGGCTCGAACCCACAAACCGTGAGATCATGGCCTGAGCCGAAGTCGGAGGTTCAACCGACTGAGCCACCCAGGCGCCCCTATTCTCCACTTTTAAAAGGCAAATTCAAGCCTCTGAGCAATACAGAAATATTCTGAGTGAACACTAAAAGACAAAAACCTATTTCCCACCCATACTTTTGCTGATAGAACAAAATCAGTATTGCTTTATGCTCTTCTCACAGGTCTGACTAGCAAGACTTGTGGCAAAGCAGGGTAGAGTGGAAACAGGTGTTTTACCATGGACATGATTGTCAGCACACTCGCCTGCAGGTTCACTGACAGAGGAATTCAGCCAGAGCTTCAGAGAATCAATTTATCTTGGTAATGGGTGTGTTTGGCAGAGGCCTTGGAGGTGAGATCATGAGGTGAGGCGAAGAGCCCCAGAACCGGAAAGCCCCTTACTCTCTCTGACTATGGCCAGAGAGAAGTAACAAAACAGGAATAGGAATGGTCCAAAGAAGTTGAAAACTGTTTGCAAATAATGGTTGGAGACAATCCGAGGAAAATCAAATGCAGTGTAGATACTAGGACCAAACCTCCTGGTTTGTTGGGGCAGGCCAGGTGTACGCCTATCATTTTGTTACAGTTATGGATTGTAATTATCCCTTTTATTTTAAAAGTATCTCCGTTTAGGGGCATGTGGCTCCTAAACTGATGTGGCTCAGTCAGTTAAGCATCTGACTCTTGATTTCAGCTCAGATCACCATCTCACAGTCCGTGAGTTCGAGCCCCTCTTGGGCTCTGTACTGAGAGCGTGGAGCCTGCTTGGGATTTTCTCTCTCTCCCTCTCTATCTGCCCCTTCATCACTCTCTCTCTCTCAAATAAATAAACTTTAAAAAAGGCGTGCCTGGGTGGCTCCGTTGGTTGAGCATCTGACTTCGGCTCAGGTCATGATCTTAGGGTTTAAGCCCTACATCAGGCTTGCTGACAGCAAGGAGCTTGCTTCAGATTCTCTGTCTCTCTCTCTCTTTGCCTCTCCCCTTCTCATGCACTCTCTGTCTGTCTGTCTCTCTCTCTCTCTCTAAAAAGTAAATAAATAAAAATGTTTAAAAAACTTTAAAAAAGAGTACCTCAGTTTAGATGATAAATTACATGGACACCTAAGTCTAAAAGCCTGTAACAGAAGTTAAGGAGAGTCATCAGGAGATGATACAGGTCAAACCTCCAGGAAGGAGAAAGGGAAGGAGGTTGATGCTCCTCACATCAGCATCTCTGAGCAGTACATTTTTACAACCATCATACCCAGGAAAAGTTAAAGCCCCTTTAATTAATGAATGTATCCACATTATATTAAAAAGTCCATTGAGCCCCATGAAATACACAGACTGCAATACTTATTAGTGAACTTTAAAAGATCTCAGTGACAGGAGTCATGTACATTTGGAGAAAGATTTAATTACAGAAACTTTCAGAGATGCTTATAACAAGGGCAGCTTGTGAGAAGTTTTTTTCAAACTTCTCCAGGAGAGGTTGGTTACAAACTAAGATGCATACTGAATAAGCAAAATGAAAAATATAACTTATGAAAATGACTAATAGGTGATATCAACAGGTCATAGAAGCTCAATAAATCATCACTTCTTTTTTTTTTTTTTAAGTTTATTTATTTTGAGAGAAAGAGCACAAGCAGGGTAGGGGCAGAGTGAGAGGGAGAGAAAGGATTTCAACCAGGCTCCTTGCGGTCAGCACAGAACCATGGACCCATGAACTGGGAAATTATGACCTGAGCTGAAATCAAGAGTCACCAACTCTTAACTAGCTGAGCTGCCCAGGTGCCCCAGTAAATCATCACTTCTTAAGTATAGCATGCAAGGACCTCTGAGGCAGTTGCCTGCTGAGAGAGCAGCCATTCCATGTTTTATTTCATTTTTCAAAGAAGCAAACTGTATTTTTATGGCCATCTCTTTAATTTAGTTTGAGATAGAATGGGGGTAGGTCTTAACATTATTCTCCATATCCCTCATTCTTCTCTCAATATTTCAACTTTCAATCCTTGGTTGCTAATGTGGCTGAGCAACAACTATACCTAACAACAGGCTGACGTGCTAGATTCTTTCCATTCTTTCCTGGGCCCATAATTGAGCAGAGTTTTAAGTGAGAACTTTATGGAAGCCAACTTAGTAATAGGTGCCTGGAAGCTTCAAAATATTTATATACTCTAAATTACTTGCCTACAGGTATCTTTCTGAGGAAAACAGATGGGTATATGAAAAGAGTAATAAGTATTATCATAACTCATTTTAGGGTTATTTATAAGAGTGAAAAAATTAAGATGGAATCCAATTTGTTAAATTCTTTATTGTATAGTCTGATCTTCCTGCAGTAAGCATGCACTACTTTGCTTTAGCATTGTTATGAAATGAATTGTGTACCCTCACACATTCAAAGTGTGACTGTATTTTGAGATAGGGCCTTTTAAAGAGGTGACTTGGTTAAAATGAGACCTTTAGACCTTTAGTGTAGGCCCTAATCCAATCTGACAGATGTGCTTTATTTACAAAGAGGAGATTAGATGTGCAAAGGGATACCAGGGATGCACACACACCCAGAGAAAAGGTCACATGAGAGTGTAGCAAGAAAGCCATCTGCAAGCAAAGGAAAGAGGCTTTGGGAGAAACCAAATCTACTGACACCTTGATCTTGGACTTCCAGCCTCCAGAATTGGGACCAAATACGTTTCTGTTGTTGAAGCCCCCAGTCAGTGGTATTTTGTGATGGCAACTCTAGCAAACTAATGAAAGTATTTACCCAATCTTTTCATTTTGATTATTTTTATTCCTATGAAACTAACACAAGCACATTTTTTTAAAATTCAAGTATCACAAAAGGATATATAATTAGAAGGGAGTTTCCTTCTAACTTGGGCTCCTATACTTGTTTTCCAGGGAAAACTGACATCAACAATTTCTTATATATCTTTCCCAAAAACTTCAATATGAACAAGCAAATAAATATGTGTGCTATATTTTTATGCAAGATGAGACTATACTTCTGCACCTTACTTTTTTAACTTACTTAGAAGTTTTTCAATATCAGCACATTCAGTTCTTCTTTAATGTTTTTCATTATAATGATGTTAACAATTTAACCAATCACATCAAAGAACACTTAGGTTGTTTTTCATTTTCTGGCTTCACAAACAATATGATAATAAGAATACTTGCACATACATTTTTGCATATATGGATAAGAATTATGGGATATGTTCCTAAAAATTAAAATGTTAAGTCAAAAGATAAGAGTTGTTTGTTTTGTTTAGTTTTGTTTTCTAATTTTGATAGCTCTTGACTTCTTGTCTTGCAAAGAAGTTGTATTCATTTAAACTCCCACCCTGAGTATGGGAGTGTGGCTGGGACAGTTGCTCACACTGTGTGTTGTCAAACTCTTAATCACTGTTAAGCTGATGGGTGAAAATAGCATCTAACTCTTTTAAAATGAATTTAATTAATTATAAGGTTGGTTGAGATCTTTTTATATGTATAGGAAACAGCTGGATTTCTTCTTCTGGTATAGCTTATTTATATCCTCTTCCCATCTTACTATAGATTTTTTCTTAATTGGTTTACAAGCACCATGCACTTCTTTTCATGTATGTACAGTTTTATGAGTTTTGACAGGTGCTAAGAGTCATATGATTACCACAATGAAGACATGACATAGTTCTGTCACTCTGAAAAACCCCCTCATGCTTTTCCTTTATGGTCAATTCCTCTGCCCATTTCCAGCCCCTGATGTGTTCTCCATCCTTACAATTTTGCTTTATCCAAAGTGTCATAAGTGAAATATATACTCTGTGTTCTTTTGAGTCTGGCTCTTTTCACTCAGTAAAATGTATTTGGGATTAATTCTTGTTGTGTGCTTCAGTTGACTATTCCTTATCATTGCTGAGTATTATTCTGTTGTATAGCTATATCACAGCTTGGTGATCCACTCCCCATTTGAAGGGCATTTAGGTTATTTCTGGGCTTTGGTGGTTATGAATACAACCGCTGTAAACATTTACATACAGATTTCTGTGGAACACAAGTTTCCATTTCTCTTGAGTCAGTACCGAAAATTGAGATTGCTGGGTCATATGGTAAATGCCAAACTACTTTCCCAAAAGACTGTTCTATTTTGCACTTCCACAGCAATGTAAGAGACTTTCAGTTACTAAGCATCCTAATACTTCATTTGCATTTTGCTGTGAGGGTTTATTTTTTTAATTTTGTTGGAGTTTTTTTGATGGAGGGGTTTGAGGGGGTACGTTGTTCTTTTGTTTTCCTCTTTTGGTCATTCTATGAGGTTAATGATAATTCATTGTGTTTTAATTTGCATTTTCCTAATTATGCTAAGCATTACTTTTATGTGCTTATTTGCCATCCATACAACTTTGGTAAAATGTCTGTTCAAATTTTTTGCCCATTACATTCTTTTCTTATCATTCAATTTGAACTTTATTTATTCTAGAAACAAGTCCCTTAACAGAAATGTGATTTGCAAATATTTTCTCCATTTATGGTTTGCCTCCTATTCTCTTTATGGTGTCATTCACAGAGCAAATTTTTAATTCTGATACCTCCAAATTTTCATTTTCCTATGTGTTGTATCTAAGAAATTTCTCACCCAATCCAAGGGAAATAATGAATATATTATTTTGTGAGGTTATCTTCTAGAAGCCTTAGCTGTAGCAGGACTCTTACACAGAAAGTAGTGACACCAAGGCCTTTCTACCTGGCCTTTCTTTCCAGGAAGCAACTTTATTCATGATGACAAGGTCTCAGTTGGGTTCCTACTTGAAACACCGATCCCTGAACACCATGTGGTGTAGTCTACGCATTTTGTACTTCTTTATCTCCCATATATGGGTAATGTATAGATATAGTCTGATTGGGTGGTTTCATGTAACAGGGTCATGAGGGATATCACATATGCATATAGCCAGGTTGCCTTCCCTTATCTAGAGGTCTTTTCTTACCACATTTCTTAGGAAGGGGACTCTACCACATAGTCTTACATTTTATATTTAGGTCTGTGATCCATTTTGAGTTAATTTTGTATAAGATGTGGAGTATAGATTAAAGTCCATTTTTTAAATATGAATGTATGATGCTCCAGCACAATTTGTTTAAAAAAAATCCTTTCTCCATTGAGTAGCTTTTACCTCTTGTCAAGAATCAATTGGTTTTTGGGGCGCCTGGGTGGCTCAGTTGATTAAGGGTCCAACATCAGCTCAGGTCATGATCTCACAGTTTGTGGGTTCGAGCCCAGCATCAAGCTCTGTGCTGACAGCTCAGAGCCTGGAGCCTGCTTCAGATTCTGTGTCTCTCTCTCTCTCTGACCCTCCCCTGCTCATGCTCTCTCTCTGTCTCTCTCAGAAATAAATAAAACATTAAAAAAAATTTTTTTAAAGAATCAATTGGTTGTATTTATTTCTGGACTCTATTCTGTTCCATTGATTTATTTGTCTGTTCCTTTATCAGTACCATACTGTCTTGATTAGGATAGCTTTATATTAAGTCACAGAATCAAGTAATATGAGTCATCCAACTTTCTTCTTCAAAATTGTTTTGGCTAACCTACTTCTTTTGCCTTGCCATACAAAGTTTGGAATCAGTTTGTCAATATCTACCAAAAGGTCCTGCTGAGATTTTGTTTGACATTATATTGAATCAATTTAGGAAGGAATAAATTTATAAAACTACATATTCATACACTTTGTTCATTTATCTATTTTTTCTTCATTAATTTGTAAAAGCCATCTGTTTCTCAAAAGTATTTTTTATAAGGAAAAATGAAAGACCTCAATTGGGCCATCAGATATAGAGATAAAACTACCAAGCATTTGTATTTTTTCTCTCCTCAGGCTCAGAGAAGAATGGAAGCAGAGGCTGGAGAAAAGGCTACAGATGCTGGACAATCCTGATGAGAAGAAAAAGCAGGCAAACACGGTGGGCTGAGAGCCTTCTGCTTCATCTACTTCAAAGATAACAAGCCACCAAGGGCACTCTTCTAGGAGAAAAATCTAACACCCAAGTTATGTTGATTTACTAAGCAGAGACACTCTCTATTTGCTTTCCCATTTGTAAGGGATTTACATGTTAAAACTCCCCCAGTGCTAATGGGAGTCATTATCCAACTCAATCCTCTCTGCACTGGACAGGGTGACTGCCAATGGGACAGTGAAGCTCACGTTATTTAATATAAAAAGCTCTAAGAATTAGCACTCCCCAGGTTTCAAAGATCCATGTAGTGTAATTTATTTCCATATTTTCTTTTCATTTTGAAATCTGAATGTTTCATCTAAGCTTACCAAAGGCGATGACCTGGATGGGAATTTGGTTTCCCTGGGTCTTCTGAAAAAACAGAGTCAATCTTTTCTTCCTGTCCCTGCTTTTTGTGAATACAGCTATTATTACGAAAATAATTTATAAACACTACAGTTTGAAAATGAACTGAACTAAATATTTCCCCCTTATCTTTATATGAATTCTTTTCTCATAAATATCTTTAACTAGAAACATACAATGAAAATAAAATAATGCTTAATAAACATGGTTGCCCTCTCTTGTATGTGCCCTGTGTTAACTCCCTCACACTTGTCTTGGTTAGCTCTCCGGTGCTAGAGCAAGTGTCAGCTCTGCTGCCTCCAGATACATTCTGGAATTTACAGTCACCTTCACTGTAGCCCCTTCTCAGTTCTGGAGCATGACCACAGTGTGGGATGCTATCTGTCACAGTAACTAGGGCTCTTCTGCCCATGGTTCCTCTCTGAGGGACAGAGGGGGGAGTCCTGAGCACCAAGGAATGCACATGGCCAGAGGGATCCTCAGTAATCTGAGACAATGCTGGGGAAGGCATTCATTCCTCATTAATGCCATATGGTAGCATAAACTCCTTCCCTTGGATAACTAAAAGGGCTTCTCACAGCTAAGAGAGCCATGGGGTGGCAAGAGGGTTGGAGAGGTGATTCCACATCCCCACAGTTATGAGATCCAGGCCCCTGCTACAGCCTCTTCTCCAATTTGGGTATAATATATAAGCAGCAAACTACAGGTGGGAAAAATCTGAGTCAAGTTTGGTTAATAATAAAATACAATTTCAGTAAGGACAGAGAACTATGGGAATACATAGGGGGTTCAGGAATGGGAATACATATTTCCCTGAACATTCAGGGAAAGCCCCCTGGGAAACTGATGTTTAAGCTGAGACCTATAAAATGAGTAAAAGTCCATCCAAGAAAAGAAAAGTGGTCAACTATCCTGGACATAGGGGAATGGCACTTGTGAAGAGCCAAAGAAGAGCATTGAACTACAGAGCATAGGGGACTAGAGATTCACATGGAGGTAAAGAACTGGTAAATGTGTGTCTGTGACACAGACTGAAGAGGTAACTGTTTTATAGGAGGGTGGAAAGGTGAGCAGGGGCCTCTAGAGCCCAGGCTAAAGATTCTCAGTTCTGGGGGCACCAGGGTGGCTCAGTCAGTTTAGCGTCTGACTTTGGCTCAGATCATGCTCTCACGATTCATGAGTTCGAGCTCCATGTTTGAGCTCTGTTGTCAGCGCAGAGCCTGGAGCCTGCTTTGGGTTCTGTGTCTCCTTCTCTTTCTGCTCCTCTTCCGCTCACACTCTGTCTCTCTATCAAAAATAAATAAACATTAAAAAAGATACTCAATTCTGGATTGAGCTATTGACACAGATTTTAAGGTAGAAGAATGAACTGATTAGATTTATATCTTTAATTTTTTCAAATTTTGTAATTCACATAACACACATGTATACACTTTCATGTAAGTAAATAAATGATTATACCATACCTGGTTTGAGTCCTCCTGTATTTTCTCCATGTTCACATGGCTGTATACAGACACGCACATTCACAATTACATTCACTTACCCCTTCACACAGACAAACACATACATATGCATACTCAAACACACTCTACATCGAAAGGGCATTGTGTGAATGTGTTTGTGTGGTAACATTTTACAAGATAAGATCATATGATGCTTCTGCATCTTGCTTTCCTAACTCAACCATTCCTCATATGAATGCTTCTAGGTGGGGCACCTGTGTGACAGTCTGTTGAGTGTCTGATTCTTCATATCGGCTCAGGCCAGAATCTCATGGTTCCTGGGATATGGCCCCACATTGGGTTCTGCACTGATAGTGTGGAGCCTGCTTGAGATTCCCTCTCTTCCCCTGTGTCTGTCCCTCCCTCTCTTTCTCACTCAAAATAAATAAATAAAACATTAAAAACAAAATTTTTTAAAAATGAAAGTAAATCAATACATAAAATAAATGCTTCTAGGTCAACTTAGCTTTAATTCACATTTTTATAGGATCATATTATACCCTGATGTGGATGTTCCATAATAAAGTCAGCAATTCTTTTAGAGATGGACCTTCACAATTTTCAGGTTTTTATCATTCAAACAATGAAACAGCAAATACTCTTATTCCAAGGTCCTTTATTCTAGAAAATAGACACATTCCCAGGAATGGGAAATGAGAAGAAACAGTATTGCAGTTCCTACTTATAAAATCCTTTCCAGACAGGCTGGCAAAATTCCCATCTGAACTAGCAGTCAATAAGAGTTCACCCTTCTTCTCATATCACTGCCAAGAATAAGTGTCATAGCTGCTCTTTTTATTTTCTGATCTGAGGGATGACATCATTGGTTTCTTTGGCCACTAGTGATTGGAATTTTCTTTTCATTTGTTTATTAGTTTAATCTCCTTATCTGTGAATTACTTAGACTGCCCATTTTTCTAGGGTTTGCCTTTCTAAGTCAATGTATATAAACTACTTAGACATTATAAAATCTGACCCATGGATTATCATTTGCATTAGCAGTCTAGAAGGCAGGGAAGGCTTGCTTAAACAACCGTTATCAAGTCTGAAAACCTCGAAGCTATAAGGAAAAATTACACATATTTGTCTCTGAAATAATGAAAAGCTTATATTTGGTGAAACATACTCTAAGCAGTGGCTTTGGTAGATATGCAAGTTTAAATGATCATTTGACTGCAATTGGGAAAATAGATTAGAGGAGAGGTGGCAGGAGGTGAATTAAAAGGTTGTTTCCAGTGTCTACATGTCCAAGAACAGGGTTGAGCAGATAGAGTGGATAGGTCATGCCAGTTGATTGAATGTAGGGGAGCAAGGCATGGAGATTCTAAAATATAAATGTTTGTTTGTTTTAACTAACATTTAATTAACATGGGTTAAGTAAAAAGAATATGAGCCTAAAAAGACAACAGAGCTGGATCTATTACCACTGGGGAACTGTCTCCTCAGAATAAGGGCGAAATCCGTGAACTATGTTTTCCTCCTCTATAGTAATGGGAATACTATCCCTCATTTCTCAAGGTGGTTGGGATTAAATGAGCAATAAAAGCCTGTAGAGCAGGACCTGGTACAAGGCAAGACTTCATGTACCTCGCCTCTCTGCCTGGACCTATCTCTTCCTGGCTCTTACTGGGCTGGACTCACATAAAATGAATGACTTGGTGGGCAGTAGTAAACAAGCCTGCAGGCTGGTCAGAATCACTGTTTTGAATTTATAGATCTCTGGGTTCCATTCCCAGGTGTTCTTTTAAAAACATTTTTTAAACGTTTATTTTTGAGAGAGAGACAGAGCATGAGTGGGGGAGGGGCAGAGACAGAGAGGGAGACACAGAATCCAAAACAGGCTCCAGCCTCTGAGCTGTCAGGTTCCAGGCTCTGAGCTATCAGCACAGAGTCCAATGCGGAACTGGAACTCCAGAACGGTGAGATCATAACTTAAGCTGAAGTCGGACGCCCAACCGATTTAGCCACCCAGGCACCCCTCCACTCCCAGAGATTCTAATTCTGTTGGTCTGGTGTGGGACTCTGGAAATTTTGTATCTTTATCAAACTTTCCAGGAGATCCCAATAATTAGCCAGACTTGGGAACAGCTTTCCCAAAGGGCACAGGATCTAGTTGAAAAGACAGTTATCCGAGCCACTCACCAAGCTGTACATTAAATTGCCAGAACTTAGTCATCCTGCACAACTGAAAGTTTGTGCCCTTTGGCCAACATCTCCATTTCTCCCACCCCTCAGCCCCTGGCAACCATTCTAGTTAATAACCCTGGATTGTATACTTGAAATCTGCTGAGGGAATAGAACTTTAAGTGTTCATTCACACACACACACACACACACACACACACACACACACACACACACAAGGTTTATGTGAGGTGATGGAGATGTTAATTAGCTTGACTGTGGTAAATATTTCACAGAGTATTAATGTATCAAAACTCATGTTGTGTTCCTTAAATATATACAAGTTTTATTTGTCAATTATACTTCAATAAAGAGGGGGGAAACTGAGTCAGGGTGGTGAGGCCATAAGGCCTGTGAGGTGCTATGAATGATCTGGCCTCAGGGAGGTGTGGAGGTCTCACAGAGGGGGTGAGAAAGAGAGAATGGACTGTGCTGTCAGCTGGAAAGTGAAGGGAGAGAAAAGAGAGGTAGGTTGAGGTTAAGTGGGAGGCTCTTGAAATGCTAACTAAGGAGTTTGAACTTTAGCACAAAGGCAATGGAGACTCATCAAACGTTTTTAAGCAAGGCAGTAACTTGCTAAGAACATGTCTTAGTAACTGAGTAAAACAACCCTGGCAGCTCTGTGGAGAATGCACTCTACAGATGTTAGGGATTGTCTTTGTTAAAACTATGATTATCCAAACAGCCTGATTTGGAAAATATACCCCTATGTGATCCTCCATTCTGTTCAAGGTGAGTGGAAGTACAAAGAATAGTGTGGTCGAAGTGACGAAATATTGGGAAAAACAGAAAATTTGCCTTATGCCCTGTCTCAAGGTAAATACCTTTAAAGTTCTAGCTTTTTATTTTAAAATTAATTAGCATTTTTTCTTTAGTAACCTTGCATGAGATAGACTGAAAAATAGCAAAATCTTGAATTGCACCAATTTAGAGCTCAGTTGCTCAAAAAGGCTTTACTGAATTTAAGCCACAGCTTTATGTTTGCCAAGGAGTAGTAATAAAAGATCTTTTTGTCTGTTGGACAAATGAGTCAGTATTAGTGAAGGAAAAAATCAGAACACATAGTGTCTTTTTTCATAAACAATTCAAAGTTAAAATTGTGAAGAGCCCTTGACTTCCAGCCCAGAACCCAAGTCCTTGTGCTGTTTATGGTACATACAAGCTGAAATGGGAGTGCCCAGACAGGAGACACAATGGCGCTTGGAGGCTTTGAATGGAAGATATCTTAAATGGGGTGCAGGAGGGAGAAGAAGAGAGACACTGGTTAGAAAGATTACTGTCCTACTCATCAAATGACATAGGCAACACCAAAAGACTTCTGGCTAAATTGTAGGATTACTTTCAGGTGGGCCCCTCTGCAGCACCATGAGCACTGCTAAAGTGCACGGAACCAGGTCTCTCCTGACAACCAAGGACGAAGAAGAAAGATGAGCCCCAGCCAATCCCCTTGGACTCTGCTTTGCCAATATGCTCCTTGAGAACATACAGATTCCAAAGGAAAGCAATAGGATTCTCTCACAACAGGCATCTTATAATAGCTTAGGAAATAATGAATTTTCTTTGAAGAATACATAATTGCAATTTTTATCCAATTACAAAAATATATATGTTTATGGTAAAAATTTAGGAAAGCCAAAGCTTATAAAAATTACCCAAAGTCCCCCACCCAACATTAAACACTGCTAATATTTTGAAAACTATTGTTGCAGGATTTTTTACCTTAACACCTGGGATTGTCTCACTGCTTCAAAGAATGAAGAAGTGGGCACAGAATAAAATGAGCAGCAGGCAAAAGTTTATTAGAGTATAAGCTTAGAAAGGAAGAATAGTACGAAAGATCTCTTTATAGAGAGGGGGCATTCGAAAGTGAATACCAAGGACTACAGGCAAGGGTCTTTCTTTTATAGGGCTTTTAGTCATCCCCCATCCCCTTCTCCTTGTTCCTTCTCAGGGTCTACCCTTATTGGCTAGGTAACTCTAAATGCCTAGTCATTCCTTTTTGATTGACTCATTTCTAGTATATGAAAGGTGGTCTATGGCCATAACGTTCCTTGTTCCTTGTGGGTTCTACGTTTTTATAGTCTACTTATTTTAGTCAGGTCTTTTGTTTGTCAAATTCCTGAGGGGGAGTAGATGGTGTCTGTTACATTCTTTTTTTTTTTTCTTTTTTTTGGTGTCTGTTACATTCTTAAGAGGAACTTTATACCTGAGGGAGTTTGCTTGAGATCGAACGTTCTCAAAAGAAATGTTTTAAAATTTGTGTTCTTTCTCACCCAAAGACCATCAAGCCATAGCCTCTCCCTTTCTGCCTACTGAATCCTATCTTTCCCTATCACACTATCAAACATCTCTCTATTCATATAAACTAAAAAAGATAGTTTTTCAAAAGAGGACTCTTGTCACAAATAATTTTTGTAAGCTATTTTCCTATTCAACAATATGTTCTGGACATCCAAAAAATAGATAATTACAGATCTCTTTTTGTTATCCTCTTTTTGTTAGTTGCATAATATTTGGATGTGTAGGGCACAAGAGCAGGCCATCCCAAGACGGGCCACTTCAGCATGAACATCATTTTGACTTAAAAGCAATAAAAACCCAGCAGATTCAGGAAAACCTCTTTACCTCCCCCCTCAACTGCCTGCCTATGTCAGGATGAGAGCTATTAACAGAGATTCCTCTTTACCTAAGAACTTAACTATACAAGGACAACCTTTGTTTTCCAGACATCTCCTTTCATCTTCCTACTAATGGTCTTCCTCCTCTTTGTATCCATAGATCCTGCCCCTCCCCTTTGCTCGTATAAACATGTTGCCTGACTGTCTATGGAATTCCCATGTCTGTGTGGATTCCCCATATGTACACTTAATAGTGTATAATTTTTTTCCTGTTAATCTGTCTCATATCAAAATGATTCTTGGTCAAGCTAGAAGGATCTTCAAGTATATAAAGAAATGCTTTCTCCCCAACAGATGAAAATAATTCATTTAAACAATTCTCTTTTGATAGACTTTCTACTTTTTCACTATAATATGCAACATTTCAGGCTCTTGACTGTCCTGGGTCTGTCCATTCAGGAAATGTTCCTTGAATGGTGTCTCTTGGTCTCCCTTGTTGAGACTTTGGTTATATTATTTCCCTATTCATAGTGGTATTTGGGACTCTCCACCATGTGTACTTTGGCTTGTTTCTTGAGGTAGCCCTGGAAAAGAGAAGAGACAGACAAACACACATGGAACAAAGGCACACAAACACACAGACAAATCCAATACACAAGCAAACCAAAAGGGAAAAAGAAAAAGAAAAAATAGGAAGAAAAAAAAGAGAAAAAACATGAAGGAGGAAAAACAAATAATAAAAATTTAAAAATAAAAAATAAAATAGAAGAAAAGAGAAGAAAAAAGAAAAAACCCAAAAGACAAAGGACAGTCTAAAAGCATAAAACCAGAATTCCCAGCTACAAGTAAAGAGCAGGGTGTATGCAGTGCTGATGAAAGAGAATATGCAAAGAGAAATAACAGGGTGGGGAGAAAGCGAAATTGGACAATGACCAGGCAGAGAGACTAAGAGGCTTAATTCAGAGAGAGAAAGATGATAATATGGTAAGAGGTGAGGAGAAAGAAACGAGATAATGTTTCTCAGAGATACTATATAGTCTGATTACTCCAGAGAAAGAGAGATAGAAAGGTAGTGGTAGAGGTGTAGAATATACATCTAGAGAATGTATTAAATGGGACTGTTTAAGCAAACCAATGACCAGAGTGCCCAGTCCAGCAGAGGGGAGGGATACGAATGAGACAAGGGAAAATATATCTGAATAGAAAGAATTGATCTAGGTTTAATCATGGCAGTGCATCTATGTTTTTCTTGCTCTGGGCTCTGGTATAAAAAAAGCAGCTCTTTATCCGGGAATGGGCATGGTTTGGTGTAGGCAGGTCTTAGAATCCACTGTGGTCCATCGGCCGTGCCCTGAGGTCCCACCTTGGTGGTTGTGGGGAGAAAAATGGCTGTGCCCCTGTCCCTTTTCATACCAAGTGTTGCAAATCACTCTTTCGGGTCCGATCTTCCTGTGTCACGAGTGTAGCCAAGGTGGGCCATTTATATGTCTCAAGCCATGCCTCGTTTCCAGATCTTAGTCCACAAGCTTTATGGATACCGCCCGAAACATAAACCTGCATTCCAAGGCCTTCCAAGCAGTTTCAAGCCAGCCGCTTCCCACTGGGGATCGAGCTGAGCTAGAAGAGTGGGGGAAGGGTTTCAGGCCACACTGCTTCCCCTCTGGATCAAGCTGGCAAGCAGAGGAGCAGTTTCTCCTGGCGCCGCCTGGGACTGGGGAGTCCAGCTTAAAGTCAGCTCCACAGCTGTAAACCGGATCGCTCTCTGTCCCGAGCTGAGGTTTTTCTCTTCTCCAAGGATAGAAACAGTTCTTTGAGCAGTTTCAGCTGCTCTTTCTTTTCCCCTTGACTCACCACAACTCCCTACAAAGGGGGCTCCTTCCCCTCCCTCCGTGTCTCCGGGTTCTGCCCGTTTTTATCTTCCCCAGTTCGCACTCATGCACCTATAAGGTTGTTTTCTAAGTGGACTCTGTCTCCTTTTCTTCTCAAACTCCTGCGGTTCTGTAAGTGTTCCTATGGCTTCAGGCCTTCTCGCTTGAGGGATGGGGATTAGTGAAATGTACGGAGCCCCCTATTTCTCTGCCATCTTGCCTCTATAATAATCTCATTTTAAAAGGCAGAGACAGGGGGTTTATTGTCAGTTAAATATGAGAAATTCTGGGCTGAAGAACTATAAACAACTTTGATTTTAAGTGTTTACTGCTGAACTTCCCAGACTTATTACCATGCTAATATGCATCAGGACTCTCCAGTGGTCCCACGTGGTCTGGGCTTGCAGAGGTCAGCTAGCCCTAAAGCTGCCAGGTAAGAGTCCTGGGCTGTACTTGAAGGCTTTAGACAAGTCTCTTACCCCTCTGAGCCTCAGTTTCCTCGTCTCTAAAGTACCTTCTTAGGGATTACCTTCTTTTTGTGAAGATTTCATCAGCAAAGTGTTTGAACAGCACTGAAACATCAAAAGTCTGCAATAAATGTTAGCTATTAACATTTTAGCATTAAAGTCCACCATGTACTTTTCCATTACTGCCTTATCTTCTTGATCACGTTTCTTCTTGATCAAAAGCATAGTTCCCTCCATTATCTTTGTACTTGTGTTTATACCCCCAAATGCAGCCCCAACAGGGCAGGGAGCCATTCATGCTTACTGCTTGGTGCTGTGGCAGGAGGCCTGTTAACAAGAGGTGACAGTGGAAGGGTATGGTTTAAGCAGTTAGATCAAGAGTCTGCTGGGGCGCCTGGGTGGCTTAGTCGGTTGAGCGTCCGACTTTCGCTTAGGTCATGATCTCGCGGTTCGTGGGTTCGAGCCCCGCGTCGGGCTCTGTGCTGACTGCCAGCTCAGAGCCTGGAGCCTG
>NW_024082147.1:71710-113863 GCF_003009895.1 Hyaena hyaena | reverse complement strand
AAAAAAAAAAAAAAAGATCAAGAGTCTGCTGAGAGCCAAGGTCACCTTACTTCTGACCTCCATACTGGCTTTAGCACCTGCTGAGGTTCTTCATGGGTGAACTGTGGTCACAGTGCATCTGCCAGAGGGGGGCTGCTCTTCTCAACTAAGGTTTAATCAGGATATTTTTCTCTTTTCTTTATTTGTACTTTTGGAATTTACAGTCTTAGAAATGTTGCCATTCAAAATGAAGGTTTTTAAAATTTTTTTTAAAATATTTATTTTGAGAGAGACAGACAGAGTAAGAAGAGTAAGGAGGGGAGGGGCAGAGACAGAAAGTGAGACACGGAATATGAAGTAGGCTCAGGCTCTGAGCTGTCAGCACAGAGTCCGACATAGGGTTCAAACTTGTGAATCCTGAGATCATGACCTGAACCGACACTCAACCGACTGAGCCCCCCAGGTGCTCCCACGATGAAGTTTTTTATTAGAATTGTTATAGAATCTGGTCTGGATCACCCAGCAGAAGAACCAAGCAGCACTCTGAGATCTTGGAAGGCTGGAGGCTTATTTTACACCAGTGGACTCAAAGGAGATCACTCTCCAGAGGTCTGAGCATGAGTATAAGCAGAAGGAACAATTTATAGTCTATTATTTCTGCATTTCTCATTAGTAGTAACTTGGCACGTGACAAGCAGGGTGAGAAGAAGAACCTGGAAGGGGGAATTTTCCTATCAGTCCTGTAGGCCACTTTATAACAGATTTTTCCCTACCAGAATCGTGCATCTTGGAGTAAGTGGGATAAATGGAGATATGGAGGATTCTAGATCCCATACATCCTTCTTTCTTGAGAGAGAAAGAGGCAGGTGAGTAGACAGTGGGCTGTTTATAAGTATATTGCATTTCAGAAGGACATTTCTTGAGGTAATGACTTTAACAGATCGGATATCACTGCTGTGAACTTCTGCCAAGAAGTCAATATTTTAAATATCATTTGTTTTTGACTGGTCCCAAAATACATTACGTTCCTCCCAAGGAGAAAATTTCCATCTCTTCAGACACCTCCTTGAAGTTCAGGCAGCATGCCAGAGCAATAAATATGGGCTGGCTCCTTAAAAGCTTTGTTCATTCCCAGGCAGGTGGTGCAGTTTTTTAGAATCCTTGGGTGAAGGGGTCTCTTCACTTGATTGCAATTGGTAACCAGTATTTTCAATTTTTGTTTAGTTTTCACCAGTGCCTACTATGTGGCAATCAGACCAATGGTGGTCAAAGGCTTTAAAAAAATTTTTTTTTGTAATGTTTATTTTTGAGAGAGATAGTGTGAATGGGGGAGGGGCAGAGAGAGAGAGAAACAGAATCTGAAGCAGGCTCCAGGCTTTGAACTGTCAGCACAGAGCCTGACACAATGCTCGAACTTACAAACTGTGAGATCATGACCTGAGCCAAAGTTGGACGCTTAACTGACTGAGCCACCCAGGTGCCCCAAAGCCTTTTTTTTTTTTTTAAGTTTATTTATTTATTTCGAGAGATAGAGACTGATGGGTTTTGGGGTGATGGTGAGGCTCAGAGCTGACGACCAAGAAAGAATTCTTGAAAAAGTTTTTGGTGCAAAAAGGTGATTTTATTAAAGCATGGGGACAGGACCAAAGGGCAGAAAGAGCTACACTGGGATTGTGAAGAGTGACTGGTTATATACTTTGGACTTGGGGAGGTAAAATCCAAAGGGAATTTTCCAAAGAGATTTTCATATGCTAAAGACTCACAGATTACTGGACATCTAGCTATAATCAAGCTAAGGTTGTTTTTCTCTCTAGAAAAGCATTAACATATGACAGTAGGGAGTTCCTGGACTTTAGGCTATCGATAAGATGGTGCCCTTTTTTTGTGTGTAATTGTACTAAGATATTTGTAAACTGATGGAGACTCTTAATGGTTTAACCATCTGTTTTCTGTCCTTTCCTTTGTTCTTGTGTTATTGAATCTGGTCTGGATCACCTTGCAGAAGAACCAAGAAGCACTCAGAGGTCTTGGAAGGCAGGAGATTTATTTTACACCGGTGAGCTCAGAGATCATTCTCCAGAGATCTGAGCCCAGAGCATCAGCAGAGGGAAAAATTTATAGCTGTTGCTTCCTCATTCCTCATTAATGTTCGTGAGAAGCAGGGTGGGAGTCTTTGATCAGGGACAGTAATTTCCTTATCAGTCCTGTCGGCCATCTTATAACTGATTTTTTCCTATCACTTGACCAGGCAGGAGCTCCTGAGAAATATTACACATATCCCACCTTGTGGGAGTGGGGTGTATATGCTAGCTTGTACTTTGCCCTCAGCCTGCATTATGCTCCCTCATCAGAGAGCATGAGCAAAGGAGGGAGAGAGAGAGAGAGAGAGAGAGAGAGAGAAAATCCAAGCAGTTTCCACACTGCTAACATGGAGCCCAACGTGGAGCTCAAACTCAAGAACCATGAGATCCTGACCTAAGCCGATATCAAGAGTCAGACTTAACGAACTGAGTCACTCAGGTATCCCTGGTCAAAGGCTTTTTTTTTTTTTTTTAAATGTTTAATAAAAGATGTGTATACATAACCTGATTGAGAAATATAGTTTTTTCATCAAAAATGCATTTATTTAAGTAAAAGAAAGTGAGCATATTTTTAAATATATTTAGCAAATAACAAAACAGACTGTGCATTGATATGTCAAAACCTGTGTCCCCAGGCATTGGAACAACAGAGGTTTGGGACCCCTGCCCCAAAGCAGGAACAGGAAGGGAGTTCACCCCTTGCTCAGATCCATGTGTGTGAAAGCATCCTAGTCACTCCAGAGCAAAAAAGACGTGTTGGGCAGTTGCACATGTATTTCGGTATATTTAAAATTCAGGGGGCACCTGGGTGGCTCAGTTGGTTAAGTATCTGACTTCAGCTCAGGTCATGATCTGAGCCCCGTGTTGGGCTCTGTGCTGACAGCTCAGAGCCTGGAGCTTGCTTCAGATTCTGGGTTCTTCCTCTCTCTCTGCCCCTTCCCTGCTCACACTCTTTCTCTCCCTCAAAATAAATAAACTTTAAAATTTTTAAAAATTTAAAAAATTCAAATAGTATCATAAACCCAGTTCAAGTGTTCTGAGGAATATGAGTGCAAAGGAAGGCTCCCTCTGAGGTCTGACCCAGGGGTTCCATGGTGTAGGAAGTTAAGTGATTTGCAAAGGGAGGAGTAATCCTAAAGACTGAATTCACAAAGATCAACATCTTAAACATGGATTCTTTTCCTCCCTCAAGTTAATCTGTTTCTCTGTATGTATTCTTCTCTTTCTCTAGTTAAAAGGGAAAGGAAGAGAAAGGTGAACTTTTTAGACCAAGCAACTAACCTTTTTCTGCAGAATTCACTTCTTTGCAGACACCCTCTGCCAAGCAACGTCCCACAGTGCCACCTCCTGGACGACTGTCCTAGTCAGTCTTCCCTCCTTCATGGTGGAGACTTCAGGTAGATCCATTTCTGTTTCCAGGTCAACCAACATGTGCCCCTGCTGACTCCAGAGTTTAATATAACACTGTTAAAAAAACACAATTCAACCAAGTGAACTTGAAGATCTCATGGCTTTACTGAGTGATTCACTAATTAGGCAACATTCCACCTAGCAAGCACAAGATACTGGAACAGTTGTACACCTTGAAGGTGTTTTACTGGAAGGTGGATCTGGCAAGAAAGTTACTAGGAAAAGAAAACAAAAGGATTGTTTCAGGCTGGGAGGAAAGGCCCAACAGGGTTTGTATCATGCAGATTAGCTCACTAAGTGATGCTGAGTACATTTCAGATTGACTGTTCTTCACCCTACTAAAGAACAAATGGGCCAATCAGGCAATTAGAGAATAAATTAAAAAATATATAAAACAAATGAAAAGGAGAATGCAACAATCCAAACTCTATGGGATGCAGCAAAGGCAGTCCTAAGAGGAAAGTACATTGCACTCCAGGCCTATTTCAAGAAATTAGAAAAAGTGCAAGTGTAAAATTTAACAGTGCACCTAAAGGAACTAGAGCACCCCAAACATGGTAGGAGAAGAGAAATAATAAAAATCAGGGCAGAAATAAACAATATAGAAACCGAAGAAACACTTGAACAGATCAATGAAACCAAGAGTTGGTTTTTTGAAAAAATAAACAAAATTGACAAACCTCTAGCCAGGCTTCTCAAAAAGAAAAGAGAGAGCACCCAAATAGACAAAATCACGAATGAAAATGGACTGATACCAACCAACCCCTCAGAAATACAAGCAATTATCAGGGAATACTATGAAACACTATATGCCAACAAGCTGGGCAACTTAGAAGTAATGGGCAAATTCCTAAACACACACTCACTACAAAAATTTACATGGGAAGAGATAGAAAACCTAAACAGACACATAACAAGTAAGGAAATCGAATCAGTTATAAAAAATCTCCAACAAATAAGAGCCCTTGATCAGATAGCTTCTCTGGAGAATTCTATCAGACATTTAAAACAGATATAATACCCATTCTTCTTAAACTATTCAAAAAAATAGAAATCGAAGAAAAACTTCCAGACTCATTTTATGAAGCCAGCATCACTTTGATTCCCAAGACAGACAGAGACCCAGCAAAAAAGAAGTATAGGCCAATATACTTGATGAATACAGATGCAAAAATCCTCAACAAGATCCTTGCAAATCAAATTCAACAGCACATAAAAAGAATTATCCACCATGATCAAGTGGTATTCATTCCTGGGTCACAGGGCTGGTTCAATATTTGCAAATCAATCAGTGTGATACATCACACTAACAAAAGAAAAGATAAAAATCATACGATCCTGTCAATAGATGCAGAAAAAGCATTCGACAAGATACAGCATCCCTTCTTGATAAAGACCCTCGAGAAAGAGGTGATAGAAGGAACTTATTTAAACATCATAAAAGCCATCTATGAGAAGCCCTCAACTAACATCATCCTCAATGGGGAAGAACTGAGAGCTTTCCCCCTGAGATCAGGGACACTACAGGGATGTCCACTCTCACCACTGTTGTTGAACATAGTGCTGGAAGTCCTAGCATCAGACATCAGACAACAAAAGGAAATAAAAGGCATCAGACTTGGCAAAGAAGTCCAACTTTCCCTTTTCGCCGATGACATGATACTCTACCTAGAAAACGCGACAGACTCCACCAGAAGCCTACTAGAACTGATCCAAGAATTCAGCCAAGTTGCAGGGTACAAAATCAACATCCAGAAATCGGTTGCATTTTTATACACCAATAATGAAGGAGAAATCAAGAAACTGATCCCATTCACAATTGCACAAAAAACATAAAATACCTAGGAATCAACCTAACCAAAGATATAAGAGATCCGTATGATGAAAACTATAGGACGCTTATGAAGGAAATTGAAAAAGGCACAAAGAAATGGAAAAACATTCCATGCTCATGGATTGGAAGAATAAATATTGTTAAAATGTCATTACTACCCAAAGCAATCTACACATTCAATGCAATCCCAATCAAAATTGCACCAGCATACTTCTCAAAGCTAGAATAAACTATCCTCAAATTTGTATAGAACCACAAAAGACCCTGAATAGCCAAAGTAATATTGAAGAAGAAAACCAAAAGGGGAGGCATCACCATCCCAGACTTTAGCCTCTGCTACAAAGCTGTCATCATCAAGACAGTATGGTATTGGCACAAAAACAGACATATAGACCAATGGAAGAGAATTGAGAACTCAGAATCGGACCCAAAGGGATACAGCCAACTAATCTTTGACAAATCAGGAAAGAGTATCCAATGGAAAAAAGACAGCCTCCTTAACAGATGATGCTGGGAGAACTGGACAGCAACATGAAGAATGAAACTAGATCATTTTCTCACACCACACACAAAAATAAACTCAAAATGAATAAAGGACCTGAACTTGAGACAGGAAACCATCAAAACCCTGGAGAAGAAAGCAGGGAACAACCTCCTTGTCCTCAACTGCCACAATTTCTTACTTGACACATCCCCAAAGGCAAGGGAATCAAGAGCAAACATGAACTATTGGGACCTCATCAAGATAAAAAGCTTCTGCACGGCAAGGGAAACAATCCATAAAACTAACAGGCAACCGAAAAAATGGGAAAAGATAGTTGCAAATGACATATCAGATAAAGGGTTAATATCCAAAATCTATAAGGAACTCACCAAACTCCACACCCAAAAAACAAATAATCTAGTGAAGAAATGGGCAGAAGACATGAACAGACACTTTTCCAAATAGGACATCCAGATGGCTAACAGACACATGAAACGATGCTCAGCATCCGTCCTCATCAGGGAAATACAAATCAAAACCACACTGAGATACCACCTCATGCTGGTCAGAGTGGCTAAAATGAGCAAATCACAGGACTCTAGATGCTGGTGAGGATGTGGAGAAACGAGCACCCTCTTACACTGTTGGTAGGAAAATAAACTGGTGCAGCCCCTCTGGAAAACAGTGTGGAGGTTCCTCAAAAAATTAACAGTAGAACTCCCCTATGACCCAGCAAGAGCACTGCTAGGAATTTACCCAAAGGATACAGGAGTGCTGAGGCATAGGAGCACATGTACCCCAATGTTTATAGCAGGACCCTCAACAATAACCAAAACATGGAAAGAGCCTAAGTATCCATCAACGGACAAATGGATCAAGAAGATGTGATTTATCTACACAATGGAATACTGCATGGCAATTAGAAGGAATCAAATCTGGCCATGCGTAGCAACATGGATGGACCTTGAGGGTGTTATGCCGAGTGAAATAAGTCAGGCAGAGAAGGACAACTACCATATGTTTGTACGTATAGGAGAATTAGGAGGAACTTATCGGAGGGCTGTGGGGAAGAAGAATGGGGGAAATAGTGGGGTAGAGGGAGAGAGGCAAACCATGAGAGACTCTTGAATGCTGAGAACAAACTGAGGACTCATGGGTTGGGGCGAGGGGAAGGGGAAGGGGAATGATGGGCATGGAGGAGGGCACTTGTTGGGATGAGCACTGGTGTTATATGGAAACCAACTTGACAATAAACTATTTAAAAAATTAAAAATTTAAAAAATTTTTTTAAAAAGTCATGTTTGGGATATGTTGAACCTATAATTTAGTCTTGGTGTGCTTGGGAGTTGTGGTGGAAATGGGGGTGTCTGGACAGGAGAGGAAAAGATTCCATTTGGGGCTTGTTGCTTCTTTTTAACACATATACTATCTGACTCTGAGGAATTGCTCATGAGCACAGCTGTGAATAGAGTCTAGGTGAAAACAGAATCAGTGACAATGCCTCAGGATCAGGTCAGAGCTGAGCCTTCTCTCACTGGCCTCACCCTAGGAGAGCATCTATGTCACAGCCTGGCATTGTTTACCCAAAAGCAGAGAGAAGAACCTTAAACTTTCTTACAAGACCCTTTGAAAATGAATCAGAATGCAAGGACTCCTCTCTGGGTGAACGTCAGGACTGAGAAATGCAAGTGGCAGATGCGGTTGGAAATGTTTGCTGTTTGCAACAAAAAAATCAGAGTTTAGAGTTATTCTAATATTAGGATTTCCATTCAGCTTTCTTGGTTTGCATTTGCCAGGCATTCCTTTTCCATCCCTCTATTTTCCACTGCCTTGCGTCTTGTCATACATATTGAACATAGGATGAAACACCAGGAGTCTGACATCACTCTTGTCTTTTCTACCTGAGAGCTCAGCCACAAGCACTCAGTGAAGTGCCCCCAAATGCAGCACAGAGCAGGCACCCTTTGTTGCTGAGTGGATGGAGGTAAGGGTGGGGGGTCAGCGTCCCAGAAGATGTCACCTGAATCCTCAAGACTGATCTTTCTCGAATGAAATCTGGCCATGTGTAGCAACATGGATGGACCTCGAGGGTGTTATGCTGAGCGAAATAAGTCAGGCAGAGAAGAACAGATACCACATGTTTGCTCATACAGGAGGATTAGGAGGAACTTAACGGAGGACCATGGGGGAGAAGAAGGGGAAAAACAGTGGGGGAGAGGGAGGGAGGCAAACCGTGAGAGACTTGAATACTGAGAACAAACTGAGGGCTGATGGGAGTGTGGGGGAGGGGAAGGAAGGGTGATGGGCATGGAGGAGGGCACTTGTTGGGATGAGCTCTGGGTGTTATATGGAAACCAACTTGACACTAAACTATTAAAAAAAAAAGACTGATCTTTCTCCTGTCAAGCCTTATGATTGGGAGAACGTACTAAGTGATTGAGTATTAAAACTTTGTTTAAAAAGTAAAAGAGGTTAACTAGAGCTAACTTTTTACCAAGTATGGCCTAATAATAATAGTCTTCTAAGACTTTTCCCAGGATTAAATTCACAGTATTACTTAGGTAAATATTTAATAATTAACAGGATATGGTCAATATGTATCTATCCTGTGTAGAACAGTGGTTGGGAGAGTAATTAACAAAGGAGCAGAAATCTCCAAACCTATAAATCTAAAGTGTCGCTTGCTGGGTCTGTGACCAAGACTCAAATACAAAGTCATTATTAGTAGAGCCAGTATATTTCTTTTTAAATATAAGCAACACTTAAGTGAGTGTTTGCTTTGTGATACTTCTCTCAGATGTATATATTTGTTCTGTAAAGTATGTGTGTCATATTTCACAACAAAAAGGCTAAGAAAAAGAAAATGCATATAAAATCTTCAGCACTGTGTTGAGTTCTCATTAAATAATGTAGTTGTGGGTTTTCTTAATATTAATTTAGAGATGCTTCACTGAAACTGCAAAACTAGATGAAGGACTTCAAACTGACAGCTCTCTTTCTAGCAGCAAAAGCAAAGAATGAGACAGAATGTGCCCAGCCTATGAGTGCATCAGGAGATGTAGCCAGACAAAGACATTCCCTCCTGGTGTTAACCAAGCCAGCAGGCTGCAGGGAATTGGCAGGGCACAGTGCCTTGTGAGGCCATGTCCAGCAGAATCAGAATAACCTAGGCTGGAAAAGCAAGATTTTCTGAAGGTAGGGACAGCTGTGGCATTTTATCAAACCTTTGCTGGTGATTCTAACCTGCAGCCAGGGTTGAGAAATCTGTACCAGGTCTGAGGTGGAGGATGGCAGCTGCTGCCACAGGAGCATATGCTACTCCCAAGTATAATAGATACCCCAGAGGTGGAGCAGAAGAGCCTTCAGCAGACACTATGCTCTCAAGGAATTTTGTGTGGCAGGCTGAGATGAGTAGTGAGAGGCAGGGGAGAGAGCTGATCCCCAACTCCGCCTCCTCTGAATGACAAGTTGGCTGAAGTTTGTTTCTTAAGGCAGCAGAGTTTCTGTGGTCACAGGTAGTACTGTATGTCCCCTTCAATGCTTGATACTGGAATTAATTTTTTAGAGAAGGGTATTGGGATCCCTCAGGTTCAACATCATCCTGGATAACAGCCCATATATTGGAGGAGCAAACATCAGTTGTTGAAAATATGATTTTCAGGCCTCTTAAGAAATTTTGACTTTTTACTTAAAAAGTTATAAGCTATTTCAATGCTGTAGCAATAACCAAAAATGTCAGCTTATACATTTATGAGTCTCTCCCAGGACACATGTGCCTCTAGAGACAAAAGAAGACATGAAGAAATGAAATGAAGATAAGAGAAACTGAGTTTGCCTGGGGGATGTGGCCCAGAAAGAATCCAGAGAACACCAGGGCAGTGTATGTTTGTCTCTGCCATGAGTAAGCCTTTGTATATGGCAACTCAGTTCAAATCTGATGCAAACACCTGGAGTTAGCATCAGCCTCCACAGGTTAGAGGGCATGGTCCCCAACAAGACTGTCCCCCCTAAGATGCCAGTCACAAATTCAAGGATCCCCAGGCCATCCGCACTTCTGACCAAATGACTACAAGTCCAGGAAGTTCCCATGCCCACTCTCCACATTTGTTTTACTAATTCACTAGATCAACTCACAGAGTTCAGGAAATCACTGTACTTAAAAACACAGTTTTATTATAAAAGATTCAAATCAGGGCAAGACAAATGAAAAGATACATAGGGCAAGGTCTGGATGAGTCATAAACACAAAGCTTCCATGCCCTTTGCCCAGAGAATGAGGGCACATCACCCTCCCAGCACATCAATATATTCACCAACCAGGAAGCTCTACCAAACTTCAGTGTCCAGAATTTTTACTGGGATTTTGTCACATAGTCATAATTGATGGAATCATTGGCCATGTGATTAAACTCTATATCAAGCTTTTCTCTCCTCCTAAGAGGTCAGGCTGGCTCAAAGCTCTAAACCTGCAATCACATGGCTGGTCTTTCTAGTGACCAGCCTCCATTCTGAGTCATAAGATAAACTCTTATGCAATCCAAGGGGCCCATGAGTAACAAATTCCTATTACCCAGGAAATTCCTAGGAGTTAATCTCATTCCCAGGAACAAGAGAAAAGGCTAGGCAAATTCCTTATTATACAAGAAGCTTCATACTTTGGGACACTATGTTGTAGAAGAGGTAAAAGGGGATAGTTACATTACAAAGACTGAGTTTTTGTCTAAGAGTCATACGTAAGGGAATACTTAAACCAACCCTGATATGGAATGGGAATTTAGATAGGCCAAATGGTCAAATTCAAAATGTTCTTTGTAAACCAAAATACTGTTATCTGGCAAGTCTAAAATGTACTGTCACTCCACAGATTGTAGGCTCACAAGAAAGATCAAAACAGTTTCAAGGTTATGGAACTGACTAGCATGAACCAAATTTACCAAAGAGTTTATATAAATCTGAGTAACAATGTAGCAATTTACAATAAAGAATGTTTTGATTAGGTGATGGAGAATGATTGTACCAGTTTTTTGGTACCTCTTCTACCTGCAGCAAAGCTAACATTCAGAGACAAATTAAATAAAAGAATTGTGCTTGGTGAGTATGGAATTGGAACAAAGGCAAATCCCCATGTGTTCTTACCTTTTGACCCTCTTTCCAAACTCCAGGTGCACTATCACCCTTCTGTTTTCATAGTAGAATCTTTCCTTAGTCATGTTAATAATATTTATATTTATATGTAACCCTCACTTACATCATACTGTATTTTTTCAAGGACACATAAAGGTCATCTTAATTGTGATCTGTCAGCCAAGATTTAACAAGTTTCCCTCTGTACATATTTACCATTGAACCCAAGGGTTTATCTCATACTCATATCTACTTTTAAATCATTTATGACCAGTCACATCCAGAGCATCAATTTCTGATCTTACCACAGAATTTGGCCTGTACACTTTGTATACTGTGGGAGAACTTAGTCTGTGAGTATAACTCAAAGTTGCCATTCAAGCCAGCCAGTGTTTACTTCTTTAGGCATGTGTGACTAATCGTAGGCATTTAAACATGCTTTGTTCTAGGTGGTATGTCCTAAAGTTAGAGCCTTTTAAAATGTTGTTTTCTTGACATTTGGTCGTTCTGTTGAAGCCTTTACATATCTTTCATCAGCGGAACATGAATAAAGAGTGGAGTTCCTTCAGAATGAGTTTGAGACAGTGCCAGGATTATGGAGAGGCTAGAGGCAGGAAGGAGAGAAGCTCAAAAATACAATGTTACTTCTGCCTGGATTGATCTCCTATGTGCAGTTTTTTATTTTCCAAAATCATCAAATGAAAAGGCAGCTGTTCCAAGGACTCAAGCCCGTGACTAGACATGAGACTTCACTTCAGTTATTCATTGCCCAGAATCTGTGTGATATGCTGACATTTCAGAAGCCCTCATGATGGTTCATCCTTGGATATAAAGGAACAGAGTTGGACACACAGATGGCATCCCACCTGTGTATACACAAACCCATTTTATCTGCCACCCACACCACATATGGTTTAGTCAAGATTCTGTCACAATGCCAATGTAGCTTCTTGGGAGCAGCCATAAGAAGGAGAAGAAATTGTTTTTGTCAGCTGCCCAGGGGAGCAGGTCAGCCTGCTGCATGAGGCAGACAGGGCGTTCCATCTGTTTTCTCTTGGGAGTGGTCATGATACTTCTCATCAAGTACTTCTCAGTGGTGTGAGGCATGTGACAGATAGGCCTCAGGGAACAGCACTGTGCTGTGAGCCAGGCAGTATCACTGAAGACTGTCAGAAATTAGTGTGAGCCTCAGTGAACCCTGGGTCAATGTCCATGTAGAGGAGTTCTTGTACTGGCAGCAGCAAAGATCCTGAGGCCCACAGAGTCATCATGTCAAAAACAAGAACTGTGACCCACCTCTACAAACTCCTTGTCTCTGTGCTTCCTGTCCCAGTCATCGGCACCACCATCTATCAAGAAACTAGAAATCTCTCTTAGGTCACCTTCCCTTACCCCTCAGCAACCCACCAGTTCGGCCATATACCCTCTGAATTTTTCTCAAATCTATCCACTCTTCTCCATCCCTAAGGCCCTCGTTCAACTGGCTTTGGGTATCTTCATCTTGAAAAACACTGACAGCTTCCTAACTGATCAGCCTCATCTGCTGCTCCTCCACTTGGTCTCCATACTAGTCCAAAGTGATTTTTATTTATTTAGGTTTTTTAATTTGAGAGAGCGAGCATAAGAGCATAAGCAGGGAGCAAGGGACAGAGAGAGAGAGAGAGGGAGAGAGAGAGAGAGAGAAACAGAGAGAGAGAGAACATCTTAAGCGGGCTCTAGGCTCAGCACAGAGCCCAGCTGTGGTATCGGTCCCATAGACCTTGGGATCATGACCAGAGCAAAAATCAGGAGTCAACATTCAACTGACAGAGCCACCCAGGTGACCCAGTGTGATTTTTTGAAATACAAAGACATCACTGCCTTGATGAAAGCCTTCCACAATCTCCCACTGTTTTCATGACACAGATCATCATCAATATCCAGGTTTGACATGGCTCCTGCCTGCAACTCCACCTTCATCTTGGGCCACAGACCACCTCCCTCAAATCTTGACAGACCAGCTTTGCTGGCTTTGCTCTCAAATGTCTCACTAGACACATCTACCTGTTATTCCTTCTGCTTGCAGTAGAACCTTCTTAACACCATCCCCCTTTATTATAGTAAAATAGACACAACATAAAATGTACCATTTAAACCATTTTAAGTATACAGCTGAATAGCATTAAATACATTTGTGTTGTCATGCAAAAATACAGAACATGTTACTAGGTGCATGTCACTCTCATACAGGGACTATGCTAATCTTCACTGTATTGTTCCAGTTCTAGTCTATGTGCTGCTGAAGTGAATACTCACCCTCTTCTCACTATAAAGTCTGACCCATGCTGCAGATCTTAGCTTAAAGTCACTTATTCAGGGAAGCCTTCCAAGACCAGACACATTCTCTGTCACACAACCCCTTGACTGCACAGTACCCAGCATGAGTGACATGATTGTCTGATTGGTGTCTGCTCCCCTCACTGGATTGTGAGTGAGCTTCATGAGGGTAGCACTCAGGACGTAGAGGAATGGTGGGCACATAGTAGCTCAGTGCATCCTAGTTAAATGAATAAGTGAATGAATCAATACATCAATGAAGAAATGCAATTCTACCCACAGTAAAGACCACCTTGGCATTTTTGTAGAAAACTAAAAAATTCTGCATTGTTTTAAACTCCATTCCAGAGTAGAATCTTGGCTTTATCTTTGGAGAGAGTTTTTTGTTTTGTTTTGTTTTCCTTTTTTCAAAAGAAAAATTACTAATTCAGACTTTACCCCCTCATAAAAGAAGAAAATAACTGGTAGTCTTTAAATAGTGTGTTTTCGTTTCCTTCAATTGATCAAGGTTTCAAAACTATTAAATCTAGTCTTAGAGCTCTGCAGCAGTTTGCAATTTCTAGAAACTAATGTAGAGCTTATTTTGCATAAGCCTTCAAGACACTAAGCATGATCCTGCACCACAACATCTGCACAGAAGCCCCTACCATCCATCAGGGCTACTAGAGGGGTCTGGAGATGGCTTTCCTTGGAACCTGAGGTTGTCTGCACCCACCAAATTCACAGAAAACTTCTTGTGCTCACCTCCAGGAAGCTCTGCTGTGGGCCAGAAATAGCAGATCCAGGCTTCCATGGGACCAAGGACTCCAACCCTGAGTTACAGCAAGAACAGCTGATACACACTTTACCCTTCACACTGTATGTGTTATTCATAACACTAGGAGCTAGGGATCAACATCATCAACAACAGTATCCTAATTTTACAGATGAAGGGAAAACATTCAGAGGTCAAGTGGCTGGTCCAATATCTCTCAGCTGGGGCTGGATCAGATTTGAATTCTAGCTTTGATGCCAAAACCCTTGCTTGTTCTTTTCATTTCATTTTGCTCTATATGACATTAACTGCTGCATTTTCAGAGGCAGCTTCTATTATAATGGCACCCTTGAAGTGGTATAAATAAAGATTCTCTGGCCACTGTGCACTTGGGCAAAGCCAAAGAAAGTAGAAAGAAACGTGGCCTATGATATTAAGCCTTTAATATGATTGAACACTTAGCACTGATTGTACATTCTGTGGGTATTCAATGTGTGTTGACTGACTGGCTGATGAAAAGTCTGAGAGGAGGTATCATGTGGTGACTAAGACTGCCTGGTAACACACAAAACTCTAAAAAGCTCTGGGCCCAAGAACGGTCTCCCAGGCTCTGTGTTTGCTATAGAGTGTCCTTGTGCAGACACAGGCTGGGAACTGGTTCCTGTCCTGGCTTTCTGCAGTTTCACTTTATGGGGAGGCCGGGAAGGGAGCTAGAATGCTCTCTGCCTCCAGAGATAGCATCTGGTAGGCGGGTCCCCCCGGGTTTCCTCTAAATCCTGTCTGTCCCCACCTTCTTCATGGAAAACGTGGTGAAGAGCACACTAATCTCTTGGATCAAAGCAAGAACAAAATGCATAACGCTCCCACTACAAGATCAGAGCGTGCTTAGATAACCCTGTGGGTTCTTGGCTTGAAGAGGCGATGAGAGAGAGGCGCCTATCCTGAGGTCACAGACTGAAACCTTCTGACACCTGTTCCCTTGCTACCACTACCCCTGTCCAGCCTTGGCACCACTGAGACAAAGTTTCCAGTGACCAAATATGTCCCTCAATCTGGCATCTCCTATCTCCCCATTAGGTTTTCCTTTTTTTGCATCTACAAATCTGCCTTTCATCACCTCTGCTGAGTGTTCTCCTCAGCACCACACTCCCTGTGACCCTCACCTCTTCTTCCCTTGGCCACAGCTCATTTCTTTTCATGTCAATTGTCAAAACTCCAAATGGAGCTGAATGTGAGTGACTTAGCTTTATTAACATAGCAATGTGTACTTACAGTCCCCAAACATTTATTATCTACCCCCATCTTATGTTCTCCAAAGTTCCTTTGCTTAACAAAGAAATCTTTCCAGGGTTCCTTCATCTTACTTAAGTAAGATGGTCTCATTTCCACTTAATGAGAAAGGACTTCAAATTTGGGGCAAGGAGCATGTTATTTTCATGATTTTTAAAAATCACTGTCACAATTGTTATTATGATTATGATTAAGCATTAATTCCCACTGTGATTCTTACTTATAAAATTCTCTCCTGACACAAAAAGCTTCTGTATTTTGTATTCCCTGAAATCAAGGGTTTTATGGTTGAATCTTAACTTTGTCAGCTTGAGAATAATTTCCACCCATTGAATATTACCATCCATACCTGTTCATTTTCCCCCTAAGGTGTGTGTTCTCACACAAGGACACACAGTGTGTGTAAAAGGCACCAAGAACATGCCTGTGGTCAAGGAGAACAACACCCTGCTTGTTCAGGTATTTATTCCTGTTCTTTTAACTTTTCCTTGGTTTTCAGAGAAAATGGATGCTCTGAGAAAAACACAAGTAGTTGTAGGGAAATACTAATGATCTTTTGAGGGGAAATTCTTACAATATCCATTATCAAGTGCTTATTTGTTCCTAGTACTTACAGTTTAAATCATTTAAAATTATTAATTATCATGTATTTTGAAGGGCTAATTTAACAAACTTTCTGTTGAAATTATGGACTGAATGGAAAGGCTGCAGAAGAGGCACTGAAGATGGACACACTGAGTTGGAAACATCTGTGCAGCTTTCTTCTGCTGATGTCAGAAGTGCTAATCTGAAAGCCCTTTTGCAAAGGGGCTGCAAAGCATGGCATTGTGCTGAGAATCAAATTTCTTAGTTCACTGAAAGCAAAAAGGAAGGTTAGTATGCATTGCTATGTGTGATCATTCAGTGTGTGTAGGAGGATTTGTGTCTTGTAACAACAATAAACTGTAACTAGTTCTGAAAGCTGAAGGTGAGGGGCACATAAGCACAAGTAGGTAGCTAGGGAGCCAGCTGTGGTGATAGGGGCATTTATTAACCAGACATTTATTAACCAGACATTTATTACTGAGTGAGCACCTGAGTTCTTGGCGCTTCAAAAGTATAAACAAGAGGGACGCCTGGGTGGCTCAGTGGATTAAGCGTCTGACTTTGGTTCAAGTCATGATTTCACGGTCCGTGAGTTCAAGGCCCACATCAGGCTCTGTGCTGACAGCTCAGAGGCTGGAGCCTGCTTCAGATTCTATGTCTACCCCCCCCCCGCCCCTCCCCTGCTTGGGCTCAGGTGCTCGGCTCCTCTCTCTCTCAAAAATAAATAAACATTTATATTAAAAAAGTATAAACAAGAAAATGATTTATACGGACTTGAAATCTAGTTTGTAAGAACAAAATTAGTATAATGAGCCTAACATGCAACTGGTTAGAAGCCTATGAAGTTTTCCTGGAGAAAAGGCAGTTTCCTTCTACTTCTTTCTCATCATGTCACTTGGCCAAGCGGGGTCCTCCATCTTTGTGCCTTGATTTGCTACTATGGAAAAATTCCCCAGAAAGTAACTTTATTATGATGCTTTAATTCTTACTCAGCAATTTGTTCTCTTACCTACCATCCCTATAGAAAAGCTATTCTGAACATGTAGAGACTTTGTATTTATTGGGGTTCCAAAAGTGAAAAGAGACAACTAGAAATTTAATAACATAGTATTATTGCTTACACTTTTTACTATCAGGCCTAAATATGTTCTAATTTAAATAATGCCTTATACACAGCACTCAATACTGGTTTTCCAGATTAGAACACAAGATATACATAAACATTACAATCATTTATAGTTGTGAAGAATATTCCTCAAATATAACCACTAACCCTGGAGACAAATATTATCTATTGCTATATAACAATTTGCCCCAAAATTTACTGGTTTAAAACAACAATAAACATTAATATCTCTTACAGTTTTGTGGGAGCAACTTAACCAAGTTGTTTTGCCTCCAGGTCTCTCACAAGGTTGTAGTCAAAACGTAGATCAGGGATGCAGGGATCTGATGGCTTCAAGGGCTGAAAGACCTACATGCATACTGGCCAACTCACAATACTGGCAAGTTGGTGCTGGTTGTTGGTTTGAGTTCCTCAGTCACATCATGTGAGCTTCTCCTCAAGGCTCCATAACATAATGGCTGGCTCCCTATAGAGCAAACAGATTCTAAGAGAGAGAAGTTAGGTAAAACCTACATCTTTTATGATCTAGTCTTGGACAACAACACAGCATCACTTTCTTCATTAAAAGTGAGTCACCATGCCTCATCAAGATTAAAAGCTTCTGCACAGCAAAGGAAACAACCCAGAAAATTAATAGGCAACCAACGGAATGGGAAAAGATAGTTGCAAATGACATATCAGATAAAGGGTTAATATCCAGAATCTATAAGGAACTCACCAAACTCCACGCCCGAAAAACAAACAACCCAGTGAAGAAATGGGCAGAAGACATGAACAGACACTTCTCCAAAGAGGACATCCAGATGGCCAACAGACACATGAAACGATGCTCAGCATCCCTCCTCATCAGGGAAATACAAATCAAAACCACACTGAGATACCACCTCACGCCAGTCAGAGTGGCTAAAATGAGCAAATCAGAGAACTCTAGATGCTGGCGAGGATGTGGAGAAACGGGCACCCTCCTGCACTGTTGGTGGGAATGTAAACTGGTACAGCCCCTCTGGAAAACAGTGTGGAGGTTCCTCAGGAAACTAACAATAGAACTCCCTTATGACCCAGCAATAGCACTGCTAGGAATTTACCCAAGGGATACAGAAATGCTGATGCATAGGAGCACATGTACCCCAATGTTCATAGCAGCACTCTCCACAATAGCTAAAACATGGAAAGAGCCTAAGTGTCCATCAACAGACGAATGGATCAAGAAGATGTGGTTTATCTATACCATGGAATACTACATGGCAATGAGAAACAATGAAATCTGGCCATGTGTAGCAACATGGATGGACCTTGAGGGTGTTATGCTGAGCGAAATAAGTCAGGCAGAGAAGGACAAATACCATATGTTTGCACGTATAGGAGGATTAGGAGGAACTTGACGGAGGACCAAGGGGGAGAAGAAGGGCGGAAATGGTGGGGGAAAGGGAGAGAGGCAAACCATGAGAGACTCTTGAATGCTGACAAAAACTGAGGACTGATGGATGTGGGGGGGAGGGGGGGATGGGCATGAAGGAGGGCACTTTGGGGATGAGCACTGAGTGTTATGTAAAAACTAATTTGACAATAAACTATTTGTAAAAAAAAAAAAAAAAAAAAGAGTCACCATGTCCACTCCACATTACTGGGGCAAGGAATTAAGCTCCACATGTTGAAGGGAAGAGTGTCAAAAAATTTGCAGGCCTGTTTTTAAAGTATCATTGGTTATATGGGGTGCCTGGGTGGCTCAGTCAGTTAAGCATCGAACTCTTGATTTCAGCTCGGGTTATGATCTCACAGTTGATGAGATGGAGCCCCATATTGAGCTTCATGCTGACAGCTCAGAGCCTGCTAAGGATTCTCTAACTCTCTCTCTTCCCCTCCCTTGGTTGCACATGCTTTCTCTCTCTTTCTCTCTCTCTCAAAGTAAATAAATAAACATTAAAAAAGTATTAGTGTTTATAGATAAATGTAAATTATATTTAAATTATCTTTATAGCTTATTTTGAGGTGTAATTTATATAAAGTAAAAGATAAATCTTAAGTGGACAGCTGAGTGACTTTTTATATGTGTATATACTCATGTAACTACCATCTAGATAAAAATATGTAACATTTTCACCTCCTTAGAAAGTTCCATCATATGAATTCCTTTGAATTTTTTGTGTACACAATCACCATCTACAAATAAAGATACCTTTACTTCTTCTCTTTTGATCTTTATAATTTTCATTTCTTTTTCTTGACTTTCTGTACTGTTAGGACCTCCACTACAAGACTGGGTAGAATGTGATATGAGAAGACATCCTTGTCTTTTTCTCCAGTTAGGGTATTTATTTGGTATTTCATCATGTTTATCTGAGGGTTGTTTTATAGATAACTTTTATCAGATTGAGGTAGCTCTGTTCTACTCCTAATTCGATTAAGCTTTGACAGCAGAAGTATAAATGGAATCACAATTTATGGTTTTACAACCAGTCATAGCTTTTTTTTCTTAAATAGTTTATTGTCAAGTTGGTTTCCATATAACACCCAGTGCTCACCCCAACAAGTGCCCTCCTCCATGCCCATCACGTTTCCCTCTCCCCACCCCCATCAGCCCTCAATGTGTTCTCAGCATTCAAGAGTCTTTCATGGTTTGCCTCCCTCCCTCTCCCCAACTATTTTTCCTGTTCTTCTCCCTCATGGTCCTCCATTAAGTTCCTCCTTATCCACCTATATGTGCAAACATATGGTATCTATCCTGCTCTGCCTGACTTATTTCACTCAGCACAACACCCTCAAGTTCCATCCACATTGCTACAAATGGCTAGATTTCATTCTTTCTCATTGCCATGTAATATTCCATTGTATAAATATACCACATCTTCTTGATCCACTCGTCCGTTGATGGACACTTAGGTTCTTTCCATATTTTGGCTATTGTTGAGAGTGCTGCTATGAACATTGGGGTACACGTGCTCCTACGCATCAGCACTCCTGTATCCCTTGAGTAGATTCCTAGCAGTGCTATTGCTGGGTCATAGGGGAGTTCTACTGTTAATTTTTTGAGGAACCTCCACACTGTTTTCCAGAGGGGCTTCACCAGTTTACATTCCCATCAACAGTGTAGGAGAGTGCTCATTTCTCCATATCCTCGCCAGTATCTAGAGTCCTGATTTGTTCATTTTAGCTACTCTGACCAGCGTGAGGTGGTATCTCAGTGTGGTTTTGATCTGTATTTCCCTGATAAGGAGGGATGCTGAGCATCGTTTCATGTGTCTGTTGGCCATCTGGAAGTCCTCTTTGGAGAAGTGTCTGTTCATATCTTCTGCCCATATCTTCACTGGATTATTTGTTTTTTGGGTGTGGAGTTTGGTGAGTTCCTTATTGATTTTGGATCCTAGCCCTTTATCTGATATGTCATTTGCAACTATCTTTTCCCATTCCGTCAGTTGCCTATTAGTTTTATGGATTGTTTCCTTTGCCGTGCAGAAGCTTTTTATCTTGATGAGGTCCCAATAGTTCATGTTTGCTCTGGATTCCCTTGCCTTTGGGGATATGTCAAGTAAAAAATTGCTGTGGTTGAGGTCAAGGAGGTTGTTTCCTGCTTTGTCCTCTAGGATTTTGATGGCTTCCTGTCTCACATTCAAGTCCTTTATCCATTTGAGTTTATTTTTGTGTATGGTGTGAGAAATGATCTAGTTTCATTCTTCTGCATGTTGCTGCCCAGTTCTCCCAGCACCATCTGTTAAAGAGGCTGTCTTTTTTCCATTGGGTACTCTTCCCTGCTTTGTCAAAGATTAGTTGGCCATACATTTATGGGTCCAATTCTGAGTTCTCTATTCAATTCCATTAGTCTATGTGTCTGATTTTGTGCCAATACCATACCGTCTTGATGATGACAGCTTTGTAGTAGAGGCTAAAGTCTGGGATGGTGATGCCTCCCCTTTTGGTTTTCTTCTTCAATATTTGGTTAGGTTTATTCCTAGGTATTTTATGTTGTTGTTGTTGTTGTTTGTGCAATTGTGAATGGGATCAGTTTCTTGATTTCTCTTTTTGCTGCTTCATTATTGGTGTATAAAAATGCAACCAATTTCTGTACGTTGATTTTGTACCCTGCGACTCTGCTGAATTCATGATCAGTTCTAGTAGGCTTCTGGGGGAGTCTGTTGGGTTTTCTATGTAGAGTATCATGTTGTCTGCGAAAAGTGAAAGTTTGACTTCTTTGCCAACTCTGATGCCTTTTATTTCCTTTTGTTGTCTGATGTCTGATGCTAGGACTTCCAGCACTATGTTAAACAACAGTACCACTCATAGCTTTAAACATTAGTCAGCCTTTAGCTACTAGTATTCTGTATCTAATTTAGAAAACTATAATGCTAGGTCTATACAAGAAAAAATATTGCACAGGTAGTTCTCAGTTTCCAAATATACTGATCTTCAAATGTACATTTGTCAGTTCTTTGGAAATTGCAAGACTTTGTCATATGGAAGCTTAATTATGCTTGGTTTTTAACTATGGAGGTCAACTACTGAAGAGTACTGAATCTACTTTAAGTGCACAGTATGGTCTGTGCTACTGATGCGGTGGCCATGTAGTTTTTAAGAGAAATGGGAGTGCACAAAAATAAACTCAAAATGGATAAAGGCCCTGAACGTGAGACAGGAAACTATCAACACCCTAGAGGAGAAAGCAGGAAACAACCTCCTTGACCTCCACCGCAGCAACTTCTTACTTGACACATCCCCAAAAGCAAGGGAATCAAGAGCAAAAATAAAAGATTGGGACCTCATCAAGATTAAAAGCTTCTAGGGGCGCCTGGGTGGCTTAGTCGGTTAAGCGTCCGACTTTCGCTTAGGTCATAATCTCGCGGTTTGTGGGTTCGAGCCCCGGATCCGGCTCTGTGCTGACTGCCAGCTCATAGCCTGGAGCCTATTTCAAAGTCTGTGTCTCCCTCTCTCTCTGACCCTCCCCTGCTCACGCTCTCTCTCTCTCTCCTAGAAATAAATAAAAATATTTTAAAAAAAGATTAAAAGATTCTGCACAGCAAAGGAAACAACCCACAAAACTAACAGGCAACCAACAGAATGGGAAAAGATAGTTGCAAATGACATATCAGACAAAGGGTTAATATCCAAAATCTATAAGGAACTCACCAAACTACACGCCCGAAAAACAAACAACCCAGTGAAGAAGTGGGCAGAAGATATGAACAGACACTTCTCCAAAGAGGACATCCAGATGGCCAACAGACACATGAAACGATGCTCAGCATCCGTCCTCATCAGGGAAATACAAATCAAAACCACACTGAGATACCACCTCACACCAGTCAGAGTGGCTAAAATGAGCAAATCAGAGAACTCTAGATGCTGGCGAGGATGTGGAGAAACGGGCACCCTCCTACACTGTTGGTTGGAATGTAAACTGGTGCAGCCCCTCTGGAAAACAGTGTGGAGGTTCCTCAGGAAACTAACAATAGAACTCCCCTATGACCCAGCAATAGCACTGCTAGGAATTTACCCAAGGGATACAGAAATGCTGAGGCATAGGAGCACATGTACCCCAATGTTCATAGCAGCACTCTCCACAATAGCTCAAACATGGAAAGAGCCTAAGTGTCCATCAACAGACGAATGGATCAAGAAGATGTGGTTTATCTATACAATGGAATACTACATGGCAATGAGAAAGAATGACATCTGGCCATGTGTAGCAACATGGATGGACCTTGAGGGTGTTATGCTGAGCGAAATAAGTCAGGCAGAGAAGGACAAATATCATATGTTTGCACGTATAGGAGGATTAGGAACTTAACTGAGGAACAAGGGGGAGAAGAAGGGAAGAAATGGTGGGGGAAAGAGAGAGAGGCAAACCATGAAAGACTCTTGAATGTTGACAAAAACTGAGGACTGATGGATGTTGGGGGGAGGGGGGATGGGCATGGAGGAGGACACTTGTGGGGATGAGCACTGGGTGTTATGTGGAAACTAATTTGACAATAAACTATTTGTAAAAAAAAAAAAAAAAAAGAGAGAGAAATGGGAGGAAGAACAGATGAAACCCACCACCACCACCACCACCCCCACCAGCAGCAGCAGCATGTGGGGAGGGCAGTGCTCACCTCCACAGACTCCCAGAGCTGCCCCAAAGCTAGATGTGGCTAACATTTGTGATCAGCATCATATGAATCAGGGCTCTGAATCCTGCCACATATGGTAAAGAATTGTAAAGAATTCTTAAGAATTGCAACATGCAATTTACATAGCTCTAAAAGCAATAAATTTTACAATGAGACCATTTGAATGGCACTCACAAAATGTTCTTAAATTTATTGTCACATTTACTTTTCACAGCAGCCCTGTGAGATTAACATCTACATTTTTTTTTTTTTTTTCAGAAGAAGACACTGAAACTTGCAAACATTCAGTGACTTGCCAACATCTCCTGGCTTACTAGGACTGCACCCAGGACCTGATCCAAGATTCTGGGTAGGTACTCTTTTTGTTGCAGACAATTAAAAAAAATTTTTTTTACTGCCTTTTTTTTTCTTTTTTTTTTTTTACAAATAGTTTATTGTCAGGTTGGTTTCCCTATAACAGCCAGTGCTCATCCCCACAAGTGGCCCCCTCCGTGCCCTCTCCCCCTACATCCATCAGTCCTCAGTTTTTTTCTCAGCATTCAAGAGTCTTTCACGGTTTGCCTCTCTCCCTCTCCTGCAGACCGAGTGTTCATGCTTAATGTAATTATAATGTTGCTTTGCTTAGTGTAAATTGAAGGAAGTGTTTTTAGATTCCCAGCTCTTGGTCCCAGTACATTTAGCCATTTGGAGGAACAAACAGAGGAAGTCTTTCTTCCTCCTCCAGCACATATATCTTTTTCACATTTTAAGAATTCTGCTCTAGGGGCGCCAGGGTGGCTTAGTCGGTCAAGCGTCATGACCGTCAAGTCGCTTAGGTCATGATCTCGCGGCTCGTGGGTTCGAGCCCTGCGTCGGCTCTGTGCTGACTGCCAGCCCAGAGCCTGGAGCCTGTTTCGGAGTCGTGACTCCCTCTCTCTCTGACCCTCCCTGCTCACGCTGTCTCTCTCTCTTTCCTAGAAATAAATAAAACATTAAAAAAATTTAAAAAAAAAAGAATTCTGCTCTAGGCATCTAGGAATGACAGTGTAACAAAATTGATAAGAGAACAATTCTATAATTTGGCAACTACTCTAAATATGACCCACCTAATAATGAATGAAATGACTAATAATTAATGAAAATCATTCAGCATCATCATTTCATTCATGTCAGCATATCTGTTTCCCATCATCATGTTCAAGGCCCCGTCTTGGGCACTATCAGAGCTATGACTAATTCTTTAGATAATAAGCCTTAATTTATAAATGCTGCATAATGTAGATGTTGGCATCATGCTTGTTTTTCAGGTAAGATAAAGAACCACAGAACACACACAAGAACACTGTAGGATACATACTTTTTAGTGTATTTTTAAATTTATTTAAAAAAATGTTAATGTTTATTTTTGAGAGAGAACGAGTGGGGGAGGGGCAGAGAGAAAGGGAGACTCAGAATTTGAAGCTGGCTCCAGGCTCCCAGTACAGAGCTGACTTGGGGCTCAAACTTAGGACTGTGAGATCATGACCTGAGCTGAAGTCGGGCGCTTAACCATCTGAGCCACTCAGGCACCTCAGGATATACATATTTTAGATGTCAGATTGATTTTCAGAGTAGGTGGTGGTCTGCAGCGCTGGAGAGGTTTGGAGAGGCTGCTTTTGATACCAGATCAGGAGGGAGTGGTGAGGCAAATGAGTGATGTCTCAGGTGTCCATGTAGAGTGAAAGTCTTATTTACCACAGGACACTTACATGAGCCAGAGAATGGCATCAGGGCACAGAAGGGACCCAGAGAGCTAAACACTAGGTGACCCTTAGGTTTCTGAGGTGACTGCAGATCCAATTGGAAGGCAGGTCAGAGGGCAGTTGGCTGGGTTGGGTGTGTGCAAGGGTATCTGTGATGGACAGACCCAGCAAGGACAACAAAGGGGGCTCTCAGTGTTTACATAATAAATGGTGGTGGTCTCTAAGGAAGGCAGACACATACTTTCTTAAGGTTTTCTATTTGTATCAGATGCACTCAGTGTCAAATATGAAAGAGCATCTTTCCAAAGGCCATGAATACTAGTCTTGTTTGCTGTGTAAACAAGGACTGAAGGCTTCAAAGTCATTATGTCATCACTCCTTGGATTCTGAATGTTCGAGTAGAGCTGATTGCTCTGTTTTTGTTAATATTATTATTCTTAAATCATTGATTGGATCAGTCCATGAAACATGAGAGTTCATAGCAAAGACAGAGTTTTCCAAAAGTTTATCTGCAGCAGGATTTGAGTTTGACGTTCCAAATTTTCTGGTGTTCCCTTGGCAAAGAACCTCACAATCTAAATGATCTAAACAGTTGGTAGGTAGGATTTAGAAGGCTCTTTCAGGGCTCTAGATAGTCTGAAACCTATTTTTTTCTCCAACTCTAGACATTTATATTGAAGTGCCACTGCCATGGCTTGTATGACTATGACTGTCTACTTAGGCTTCAGACAGTTCCCCTGTCTAGCATGCAGTCAGGCATAAATCACTTCCCACAGGCAGAAGGGTGACAAGTACCCTTATACCCCCCTTACCCCCCACCCCAGGAGGATCAGAAGATGAATGCTGCAGAGGCCTTGATCCTCACTGGAGGTCTTTACACTAAAGTCTGTCCTTTCATCATTTCCTGACAGTGATTTTTTGAGCTAGTTACTTTCTTCTTTAAACAAGATCTCTATACAGTATCAGGGGAAATGAGTTTTAGACTCTTCCACCAGACATTTTTTTCAAGTGTTTCCCAATGACATTTTCATCATTTACAATAGTCTCATATATTTACAGTTTGTGGAGTTCTCTGAGCTCTGGTTTATATTTTTGTATGCTCTATTCTTGTCCTTTGAGATAATGCTTTCAGAGCTTTGCCATTCTGCTGTGAGGCCTGTGTCTTACACATATAAGAATTAATGCCAATGACGCAAGGTCCCGATTGTTTAATTTGGAAAGGCTCATTGTTGTTCATTCCTCTGAAGTTCTGCTTGAGACAGGTTTATCAAGTTCCTAAGTGTGATTTTTTTATGGCTCTTCCATTTAAGTACAAAAGTAGGCATCAGTAATCATTATATCAAATAAACTGACTCAGAACTTTAATTAAGACTAATATAAGTATGTTAAGACCTAAATTTTTTCTACTCTATTACTTTGTTGTTTAATTACTAATTTATAGTTAAAGAGCAGTTTTAAAAAGAGTAGTGCAGGCTCAGATACTAAAGAACGTAGTTAAACTCTGGCACAGGAAACCTCTCAGTAAACAATTTAAAAGGACATAGATTAAGTCTCGATGGTGCAGAGAAAAACTACAGGCTTTGATTACTCTCATTACTTTTCAAATCTTTCCATTATTTACTGTTTGGGCTTCTTCAGTGAAAGGGCTTTGTTCTGTTCCTAATTCTCACACTTGCATAATTTCACAACAGTGTTAGAGATGTTTTAAATGAGAAAAGATCATTTCATTCCATTCCACAGAACGTGAGTTTTATATAACTTGAATTGCTTTGAGAGTCTTCTAATACCCATTACTCTGAGTGTTCTCTACTCACTAACAATGGCTTGCTAAATAAATGTCCAATGTTCATCTAATGATTTATATTCTTGTTTCACAGATTTCCTTAGTTGCTTCTACATAAATCCAAGAAATAGTAATTTGAAGAATTGGATGTTTTGGAAGATTTGTCATTAGTTTATAATCTCCTCTGATAAAACCTGAAAGTGCTTGACCAACAGATATGAAGCAGGATGTTAGTCATAGAACCTTGCCTCAGAGGAGACCATGTTCCAGTGTCAGACCAGTAGATGCAAAAGAGTCCATTTACTTCCTAGGAATGGGTGCTCTGCAGCAAGAAAATGCGTTCTCTCAGCCTTTTCTGTGGGATCAAACGCACTAGTGACATAGAATAATTGATCAACACAATAAGTCTAGTTATTATCTATCACCATACAAAGTTATAAAATTTTTTTCTTGTGATCAAAACTTTTAAGATTTGCTCTCTTAATAACTTTCAAATTTGCAATACAATAATATTGACTATAGTCACCATGGTGTACATTACATCCCCATCCCTTAATAACGATCCCCTTTACCCATTTCACCCATTCTTTCAACCCCCTTCTCTCTAGCAACAACCAATCTATTCTTTGTATCTATGAGTTTGGTTTTGTTTTGTGTGCTCATTACCTTTGCTTTTTATGTTCCACATGTAAGTGAAATCATATGGTATTTGTCTTTCTCTGTCTGGCTTATTTCACTATTATGCTAACATAATGCCCTCAAAGTCAATCCATGTTTTTGAAAATGACAAGATTTTATTTTTTACAACTGCATAATGTTTCATTATATATGTAAATGCATACACACACACACAGCATCTTTTTTATCCCTCCACTGATAAGACATTTAGGTTGTTTTAATATCTTGACTATTGTGAATAATGCTGCAATGAATATAGGGATATATATACCTTTTCAAATTAGTATTTTTATTTTCTTCAGGTAAATACTCAGAAATGAAATTGCTAGATTGCATGATAATTTTTTTTTTCAATTCTTTGAGGAACCTCCATACTACTTTCCATAGTGGCTACACTATGTAGCCACTACATAGTGGCTACACTATGTAAAGTGGCTACACCAATTTACATTCCTACCAACAGTGCACGAGTTTCCTTTTCTCCACATCCTCACCAATACTAGTTATTTCTTATCCTTTTGATAACAGCCATTCTGATAGATGTGAGGTGATATCTCACTGAGTTTTTGATATGCATTTCCCTGATGATAGGGAATGCTGAGCACCTTTTCTTACACCTGTTGGCTATTTATGTATCTTCTTTAGAAAAATATCTATTTAGGTATTTCACACCCATTTTTTATTTGGATTGTTTTGTTTTCATTTTGTTTGCTATTGAGTTGTATGAACTCTACATATTTTGGATATTAATCCCTTATCAAATACATGGTTTACAAATATTTTCTCTCATTCTATGGGTTGTCATTTTTTTATATAAAGCAAAAATTTTTGTGTTTATTTAACTGAAATACAATAAGCTGAACATATTTAAAGCATAAAATTTAATTAATTTTAGCATTTATATATACCCATGAAATCATCACCACAATCAAAATGATGAAGACATCTTTATACCCCCAAAGTTTCCTTTTTTTAAAATATAATTGGGGCACCTGGGTGGCTCAGTCAGTTGAGCGTCCGACTTCAGCTCAGGTCATGATCTCACGGTTCATGGGTTCGAGCTCCACATCGGGCTCTGTGCTGACAGCCAGCTCAGAGCCTGGAGCCTGCTTCAGATTCTGTGTCTCCCTCTCTCTCTGTCCCTCCCCTGCTCACGCTGTCTCTCTCTCAGAAATAAATAAAACATTAAAAAATTTAAAAAATATATATAATTTATTGTCAAATTGGCTAACATACAGTGTGTAAAGTGTGTTCTTGGTTTTGGGGTAGATTCCTGTGGTTCATCACTTACATACAACACCTGGTGCTCATTCCAACAAGGGCCCTCTTCAATGCCTATCACCCATTTTCCTCTCTTCCCCCACCCCCACCATCTACCCTCAGTTTGTTCTCTGTATTTAAGAGTATCTTATGGTTTGCTTCCCTCCCTCTCTGTTTGTAACTATTATTTTCCCCCCTTCCCTTCCTCCATGGTCTTCTGTTAAATTTCTTAAGAGCCACATATGAGTGAATACATGTGATATCTGTCTTTCTCTGACTGACTTTTTTCACTCAGCATAATACCCTCCAGTTACATCCACATTGCTGCAAATGGCAGGATTTCATTCTTTCTCATTGCCAAGAGAGTATTCCATTGTATATATAAGCCACATCTTCTTTATCCATTCATCAGTTGATGAAAATTTTGGCTCTTCCCATAATTTGGCTATTGTTGAAAGTGCTGCTATAAACATTGGGGGTACATCTGTCCCTATGAATCAGCACTCCTGTATCCTTTGGATGAACTCCTAGCAGAGCTATTGCTGGATCATAGGATATTTCTATTTTTAATTTTTTGAGGAACCTCCATACTGTTTTCCAGAGTGACTGCACCAGTTTGCATTCCCGCCAACAGTGCAAGAGGGTTCCCGTTTCTCCACAACCTCGCTAGGATCTGTTGTTTCCTGAGTTGTTAATTTAAGCCACTCTGACCAGTGTGAAGTGGTATCTCAGTGTGATTTTCATTTGTGTTTTCCTGATGATGAGTGACATTGAGTATCTTTTCATGTGTCTGTTGGTCATCTGAATGTCTTTGGAAAAGTGTCTATTCCTGTCTTCTGCCCATTTCTTCACTAGATTATTTGTTTTTCAGGTATTGAGTTTTGTAAGTTTTTTATAGATTTTGGATACTAACCCTTTATCTGATATGTCATTTGCAAGTATCTTTTCCCATTCCATTGGTTGCCTTTTAGTTTTGTTGATTATTTCCTTTGCAGTGGAAAAACTTTTTATCTTGATGAGGTCCCAACAGTTCATTTTTGCTTTTAATTCCCTTGCCTTTGGCGATGTGTCGAGCAAGAAATTGCTACAGCTGAGGTCAAAGACGCTGTTGCCTACTTTATCCTCTAGGACTTTGATGGTTTACTGTCTTACATTTAGGTCTTTCATCCATTTTGAGTTTATTTTTGTGTATGGTGTAAGAAGGTAGTTTAGTTTCATTCTTCTAAATGCTGTCCAGTTCTTCCAGCAACATTTCTATACACCAATAATGAAGCAACAGAAAAAGAAATAAGGAAACTGATCTCATTTATAATTGCACCAAGAACCATTAAATACTTAGGAATAAATCTAACCAAGGATGTAAAATATCTGTATGCTAAAAATTATAGAAACGTTATGAAGGAAGTTAATAAGACACAAAGAAATGGAAGAAAACATTCCATGCTCATGGATTAGAAGAATAAATATTGTTAAAATGTCAGTACTACCCAAAGCAATCTACACATTCAATGCAACAATCAAAATTGCACCGGCATTCTTCTCAAAGCTAGAACAAACAACCCTAAAATTTGTATGGAACCACAAAAGACCCCAAACAGCCAAAGTAATACTGAAGAAAAAGAAACCCAAAGCGGGAGGCATCACAATCCCAGACGTTAACCTCTACTACAAAGCTGTAATCATCAAGACAGTATGGTATTGGCACAAAAACAGGAACATAGACCAATGATATAGAATAGCGAACCCAGAATTGGACCCACAAATGTATGGCCAACTAATCTTTGACAAAAAAAGGAAAGAGTATCCAATGGAAAAAATACAGGTTGTCTTTTTTATTTTCTTTCTTTTTCTTAAAGTTTATTTTTACTTATTTTGAGAGAGAGGGAGAGAGAGTTTATGGAAGGGGCAGAAAGAGAGAGAGAGAAAATCCCAAGCAGTCTCAACACAAAGCCTGATGTGGGGCTCAAAGTCACGAACAAAGAGATCATGACTTGAGCCAAAATCAAGAGTTGGACGCCTAACCAACTGAGTCACCCAGGCTCCCCACCTTTTCATTTTCATTTTAGATGTCCATACTATCCAACATTGAGTCCCTGGAAGCCCATCCAATCAGAACACATGTGCCTGATGTTTCACCAGCAACACAGACATTACACATGGAATTAAATTTTCTGCAAGCTCAAACTACCTTCTAGTTTGGAGGAACCTATACCATTCATTTCTTTAGAGATGTTGTTCTCAACTTGGAGTGACTTTGCCTTTCAAGGGACTTTTGGCAATGTCTGAAGACATTACTGATTGTTGCATTTGGGGAGGTACTAGAGATCTTACTAAACATCCTACAATACATAGGATGGCTCCCACAACAAAGAATTATCTGACACAGCTAGTTCTTTTAGCTGTGTAACTGCATGCTGCCCATCCAACTCTCATTTGGTCTCTACTGCACACTCATGGCAAACCCCTACAGCCACATGAGTGCACATTGACAGTATCAGTCCTCTGACTTTGGTCTCCTTTAATATTGTGTTGAATATTCTGTGCTTTTTGTCCTTCAATATAAACTTTAGAATCAGTTTGTCAATACCAACAAAGTAACTTTTCAGATTTTTTAATTGGGATTACATTGAATCTAATCTTGGTTAACCAAATTGGGAATAACTGATATCTTGACAATATTGAATCAACATTGAGTTCACATTCCATACATTATAACATTTTATTATATTGTATAATCTTTCATACTTTTTTCAAAATGACTTTAAAGTGTTTCTTTGCTACTCAAAATAGCTCAGTGAAATAAATATCCTTAATCTTTTTTTCACCCTTGAATACTAGAAGCGAAATACAATGAAGAATGTTCTACTGGAAAAGGACTAATATTGAAGGATTTTTTGGATTTTCTGGTTTAATTCATTTATTTTACAACATGAAACTCGAGACCAATACAAGTGAAATTCTTTTTTTGTTGTTGTTGTTTGGTGGGAGCTTCTTTTTTTAAAAAAGTATAATTTATTGTCAAGTTAGCTAACATACACTGTATATATACAGTGTGTTCTTTGCTTCAGGAGTAGATCCCCATGATTCATTGCTTATATACAACACCCAGTATTCATCCCAAGTGCCCTCCTCAACATCCATCACCCTTTTTTCCCTCTTCCCTGCCCTCCCATCAACCCTCAGTTTGTTCTCTGTATTTAAGAGTCTCTTGTGGTTTGCCTCCCTCCATGTTTGAAATTATTTTTCCCCTTCCCTCCCCCATGATCTTCTGTTAAGTTTCTCAAATTCCACATGTGAATGAAAACACTTGGGTGTAAGTGGACCCCACAGTTCAAACCTATGTTGTTCAAGGGTCCACTATGTATAAATTTGGACCTTAGTTTTCATCTCAAAATGGTAATAACAATAGTTCTACCTTATAAGGTTTGAGAATTAATAAGAAATATTATGTAAAATACCTAAAACAAGGTGAGTGTAAATAAATGTTAGAGCCTGGCACTTATGGAAATGTTTTCGGTGTGATAAATACTGGGGTTATTATGGGGACAATGGGGCAGTGTATATGAAGTCAGGGCTATTCTGAACTCTGTTCTAAAACCCTCTCTACAACTATGAGAGCTTGATTTCTTTTATCTGAGTGATTTCACTGTGTTTCTATTTTTCTGTATGCTCTACTTGTTAAAGAGGATCTTATTACAAATGTCATCAACTTAAAACAGATTCAGCATGTGCCATCCTGAGCTATACACCATACAACTATCCCTTTCCATAAAACCATAATTTCCATAATTCCATAAATAAAAATTATTGCAAAAGATATTATTTATCAAATAGGAAAGCAATCTTGAAATAATGTATGCCAATATCATTAAGACCTCATCTAGGATGTTATTCATAAACTCACATGAATATCTACCCGGCCTTTACTACCCAAAGGCCTGTGGTTCATACACCAGCAGCAATGACATCACATGAGAGTGTGTTAGAAATGCAGACTTGAAGGCACCACTCTAGACTGAATCAGAACCTATACCAGAAACTCCAGATGATTTTATAGCATATTAATGTTTGAGAAGCATCATCTTCAACTACTGCAGTTTTAATATTTTTTGAGCCATTCCTCCAGATGCTTTCACAAACAGATCCAATTCAGCTCTTACTATCTACATTTCACAGAAAAAAGGGAGAGACTCAGCAAGATTGACCCATATGTGTTGGAAGTGCTGACACATGAAGAGTGAGAATTCAACCCAGGCCTGTGAGGGGTTCTCCACTCTGCCAATGGATCAGAATAACCTTGGGATTTTTAAAAACTCAGTTGCTGAGGTCCTTTTGACCTATTAAATTAGAATCTCCAGGGACGGAGTTGCTGGGATCTGTTTATTAAAAAGTTTCCAGCCTTGGGTGCCTGGGTGGCTCAGTCATTTAGCATCTGACTTCAGCTCAGGTCATAATCTCATGGTTTGTGAGTTTGTGTACCACATCAGGTGAGCTAGAGCCCATTGCAGGTGAGCACGAGCTCTGCTTTGGGTGAGCATGAACATGAGCATGAGTGTGAGCATGAGCATAAATAAATAAATATAAACAAACAAACAAATATATCCCAGCCTCCTGCAACCTCTCTAGGCGCCTGCATGCAAGAGCCATCATCCCCATCCAGCTACCCAGTGGGCCTTCAGAGAAAGCCAGATTTTGAATAGTTGATAACATTTGATATGGCAGCTTTCACCCTGTAATTGGGAGATTTAAAGCATATGTCATTGTGTTCTGTTCCCACACACCCCTTCACTGAGAGGTCCAGAAGGTAGAAACTGACTAAGACATGTTCACCTTTGTACACTTCGGCCCAGCATAGTGTCACACTAGCAAGTGCTGGGTAGGTGTTGTTAAGTGATGGTTCCTAGTGGCCCTCATTCTACATGGCTTCACAGAAGCCTCTGATGCTGTTGACCTCTCCCTCCTTCCAGAACACTCTCCACTCTGGGCCTCTGAAATAGCCCCTCTCCTGATTTCCCTACTGTCTCTCTGATCTAGCCGTGCCTCTTCTACCTTCTTTTAGGTTCTTCCTTCTCTACCTCCCATGACATGTGGGTCTCACCAAGATTCAGTCTTAGCCCCTCCTCTCATCACCCTGAGCTTTCTTCAACCACATGCTGATGCCCTTTTAAATCTCAAAAACTTACCTCTGCCTCAAAATGAGACAACAACCTGAGTAACTCAGCAATTTCAGTTAAGTGACCTTAATCTTAGATTGCCTGCATTCAGTTTCTATGTCACTTAATCAAAATGGAATCCCTGATCTTTCTTCCTTATTTCCTCATGTTTTCCATATACATGAATGGTACTACCATCTATCCAGTGTATAAGATAAACACCTAGGAGTTTTCCAGAACCTCTATCCCTTCCTTACTTCTCCCATGTTTAATCTACTTGTAATCTATTACCCATCAATTTTACCTTCTAAATATTTTCACCTAGTGTTCACTATCACCATCCGAGTCCAACCTACAATCTGCAGTCATCTCTCGCCTAGACTCCTACAATAGCCTCTGAATTCTCTCTACATTTGTTCTGACTTCTCTAATCTCTTTTCCATACTGCAGTAGGTAGCCTCTACAGTGATTCCCACTGATTCCTGTCTGCTGGTATTCATACTCCTGTGTAATACCCTCCTCTTGAGTGTGGGCTTTATTAGGTGACTTGCTCCTGTGGCTAGAATACGGCAAAAGGGATGCGATGTCACATCTAGATTAATTTACAAAAAGATTGTATGTTCTCTCTTTTCTTCCCCACTCAGGAAATCAAATTGCCATATTGCTATGTTGTGCATATCCCTATTGAGCCCCAAATGGCAATAAACAGAAGTCTCCAGCCAACAGCCAGTGAAGACCTGAAGCCTGAAAACAGCCATGTGAGAAAGCTTGGATGTGGATCCTCCCCTAGATGAGCCCTGAGATACCCGAAGCCCCATCTGACTTGGATTACAGCCTTGTGGGAGGGCCTCAGAGACAGAGTTAAGCCATGCTCAAATTCATGATCCACAGAACTGTGAAATAATATTGGATTTTTTCCCCACAGGCTTTCTACTTTTATTATAATCTTTTTTTAATTTAATTTAATTTTCTTTTTTACAAATAGTTTATTGTCAAGTTGGTTTCCATGTAACAGCCAGTGCTCATCCCCAAAAGTGCCCTCCTCCATGACCATCTCCCCCCTCCCCCCCACACCTCACGCCAGTCAGAGTGGCTAAAATGAGCAAATCAGAGAATTCTAGATGCTGGCGAGGATGTGGAGAAACGAGCACACTCCTACACTGTTGGTGGGAATGTAAACTGATACAGTCCCTCTGGAAAACAGTGTGGAGGTTCCTCAGGAAACTAACAATAGAATTCCCCTATGATCCAGCAATAGCACTGCTAGGAATTTACCCAAGGGATACAGAAATGCTGATGCATAGGAGCACATGTACCCCAACGTTCATAGCAGCACTCTCAACAATAGCTAAAACATGGAAAGAGCCTAAGTGTCCATCAATTGTTGAATGGATCAAGAAGATTTGGTTTATTTATACTATGTAATACTACATGGCAATGAGAAACAATGAAATCTGGCCATGTGTAGCAACATGGATGGACTTTGAGGGTGTTATGCTTAGCGAAATAAGTCAGGCAGAGAAGGACAAATATCATATGTTTGCACGTATAGGAGGATTAGGAGGAACTTAACTGAGGACCATAGGGGAGAAGAATGGGGGAAATAGTAGGGGAAAAGGAGAGAGGCAAACCATGAGAGACTCTTGAATGCTGAGAACAAACTGAGGACTGATGAAATAATATTGGTTTTAAACCACTACAAATTGGGATAATTTGTTAAGCAGCAATAGATAACTTGTGCCTATCTGGCACAAGGCTCCTTTGCTTCCATAGTTCTAGATATTTCATCTTCTTACAGGCTTTCGAAGAAGTTCTACTCCTTCTCAATACAAGGTCTTTTCACTGGCCCCATCTGGCTTCCTTCAACTCTCAGAAAAATTGTCACTTGCTATGAGAAGTCTTCCCTGACTGCTGACGCAGGCTGAGTTCCACTGGCAAATGCTATTGTAGATACCTATTCCTTATTCCTTGAGTTTAGAGGACTGATGAGCTGATTTATAATTATATACCTATGTTTGGGACTATTACACTAAGGTCCATCTCCCTCACTAGACTATAAATTCCAGAACAGAAACCATGTAGCAGGGCCCATATCTGTTTATGTCACCTTTGTTTCCCCAGTACTTGGCACAAAAAAATTCTCAATAAGAATCTAATAAAAGAATGAGTAAGTCTATGCCTTTGCTATTCTGCCATGCAGGAAAGCTTTCCATCTTCCTCTCCTAATCCAACCATCAGTAATTATACTGGAGTCATTTCCAAGGACTTTGGTGATGTTGATGGGGAAAAGACCAGTCACACAGCGCTGTGTGAGCCATAGTAAAAGATCTGCATTTTATTCCAAGTGCAGTGAGCACCTTCTCTATGCTAGGCATTGGGTCAGGTGGTGGGAATATAGAGCAAAACAGATCCAGACTTTGCTCTTATGGGGTTTATAGTCTGGTGGAAAAGAAGATGATTATTAAATCATCACACTAATAATAATCTGTGATGATGGCAATGTACAGGCACTATGAAAACATCATAAGAAGGATAAGCAAATCTAGTGATAAGGAGTCACCTTTTATAGGTGACTCCAGTCTTTTACTGCCCATCACACAGGTTCACTATTCCAAGTACAATTGCTATCATGACCAACTCTTGAGTTTCTCTTTACCAAACTTCACTATTCCCTCCCTTTTCATTTCCCATCATTACTAATGCTGTGAATAATTAAAGTGACATATTATAGGCAGGAAACATATTCCTTGTCCTCTCCATATAAGTATCTGGTTATTTTTTTTTAAAGCCAGAGAGAAAAATATATAGAGTGGAGTGGGACCCAAAAATCTTTACTTTGCAATAATACACAATAGTACATTTAGATATATACAGTAAATAACTTCCAGAAAATTAATAACCCAAAGGTGCCTATTAATAGAACACCTTTACACTCAGATTTTAAAATTTAAGGCAGCCAATGTCTTAAAATACTTTTCCTTTTAAATATATGGGGTACAGTAAGAATGGCTTCATTACTTCTGTTTTGAAGCTTAAATGCCTTAATAGAGAATGTAGAAAAATATTTCTCATTCAAAAGAAAATTAGGAAGTCAAACTTGTTATTCAGTAGGTTCACTAACAGTCATACAGTATAATAGAATGTATTTTGAAATGTTTCAAATGCCACCTAAAAAGAAAAATAAAACATTTCTCTTTGATGAACTACCAATCTGTCTTACTAGACCACTGCTCCCCACAAAAACTGAATAAAAACTAACAGAAATAAACGAATTTCAAATTACCTATCTTCCAGGAAGTTCTGAAGTTTGCTACCAGGAGTAACTCCCAGGTGGGGGCTGAGGGGAAGAGATGTGGTGAGAGGAAGGGAAATTCAAAAGGAACCAAGAAATGGAAAACTGGTCCAGGTACAGTGAGAATTTTTGCTTTCTTCTCGAAGTCCTTGTTTCATCAGAACACTACAGATTATTGTCTGCTTCTAATTTTTAATGTTAAGGTTATAAAGTATCATTCAGACATCAGAGCACAGACAGCAGTTTTCCACAAGACCTCTTGTCCCTGTGCATGACTGGCGCCACAGCTCTGAGCAGATGGCAGTTTACAAGAGTGATTTGAGTTCATCACAGGAAAGAGATCAATACTCTAATTTTTCCTGGAGATGATAGGTCCCATATGATGGTGTAAGGTTCGTGTCTCTAAGGAATAACTGTCATCTCTCAGACAGTTATTCTGCAGTTAGAAATGTACTGCCAGGAGTGGGTGTGCCTGATCATATCATGCAATTTGGCCCAGTATAAATAATTGACAGAATTAAGATACTGTCTTTCCTCAGGACCATTTTGGTTTTTCACCTGGCTTAAGATATTTCATGGGTTCATTTCCTCTTTCCCCATCCTTCAAATATAATTCAACTCTCCAAATCACCCAATGTGTGATGCAAGCAAACAGCACCATCTAGTTTACTCCTCTTGCTGGCTTCATCCAGCAAAATGTGTATGTTTTGCCAGTCCTCCTGGCTAACTAGAAGTTCTTTTTTTTTTTTAATCCATATAACTCACTTTTTTATTTAAAAATTTTTAGTTAATATACAGTGCAATATTGGTTTCAGGAGTAGAATTCAGTGATTCATCATTCACATACAACACTCAGTGCTCATCACAAGTGCCCTCCTTAGTACCCATCACCAACCTAACCCATCTCCCACCCACCTTCCTCCATCAACCCACAGTTTGTTCTCTATCATTAAAAGTCTCTTGTTGTTTGTTTCCCTCTCTTCTCCTTTTAACCCCCTTCCCATATGTTCATCTGTTTTGTTTCTTAAATCCCACATATGAATGAAATCATATTTGTCTTTATCTGATTGACTTATTTCACTTAGAATAATACATTCTAGCTCCTTCCATGTTGTTACAAATGGCAAGATTTCATTATTTTTGATGGCTGAGCAATATTCCATTGTGTGTGTCTTTATCTTCTTTATCCATTCATCAGTCAGTGGACATTTGGGATCACTCCATAGTTTGGCAATCTTTGATAATATTGCTATAAATATTGGGGTGCAAGTACCCCCTTTGAATTTGTATATTTTGGATAAACACCTATTAGTTCAATTGCTGGGTACTAAGGTAGCTCTAATTTTAGCTTTTTGAGGACCCTCCATACTGTTCTTCAAAGTGGCAGCATCAGTTTGCATTCCCACCAAAAGTGCAAGAGGCTTTCCCCCTTTCTCTGCATCCTTATCAACACCTGTTGTTTCTTGTGTTATTAATTTTAGCCATTCTGACAGGTGTGAGGTAGTATCTCATCATGGTTTTGATATGTATTTCCCTCATGATGAGTGATGTTGAACATCTTTTCATCTGTTAGCCATCTGGATGTCTTCTTTGAAAAGTGTCCATTTATGTCTTCTGCCCATTTCCTAATTCAGTCATTTGTTTTTTGGGTGTTGAGCTTGATATGTTTTTTATAGATTTTTGGATATTAACCCTTTATGAAGGCAGCCTTTTCTTGTTGATTATTTCCTTGACTGTGCAGAAGGTTTTTATCTTGTATAGTCCCAATAGTACATGCTTGCTTTGGTTTCCCTTGCCTTCAGTGATGTACCTGGTAAGAAGTTGATCTGGCTGAGGTCAAAGAGATTACTTCCTGTGTTTTCTTCTAGGATTTTGATGGGTTCCTTTCTCACATTTTCATCCATTTTGAATTTGTTTCTGTGCAAGGTGAAGAAAGTTATCTAGTTTCATTCTGCATGTTGTCATCCAATTTTCTTAATACCATTTGTTGAAGAAACCATCTTTTTTTTTTTTTTAGAAACCACCTTTTTTCAATTGGATATTCTTTTCTGCTTTGTCAAAGATTAGTTGACCATATAGTTATGGTTCCATTTCTGGATATTCTGTTCTGTTCCATTGATCAATATGTCTGCTTTTTGGGGTTTTAAAAAACTGTTTTAAAAATTTTTTTTAATGTTTATTCATTTTTGAGAAAGAGACAGACAGCAAGCAGGGGAGGGGCAGAGAGAAAGGGATACACAGAATCTGAAGCAAGCTACAGGCTTTGAGCTGTCAGCACAGAGCCTGACATGGGGCTCGAACTCACAAACTGTGAGTACATGACCTGAGTCAAAGTCAGATGCTTGACCGACTAAGCCACTCAGGCACCCCTCAGTGTGTCTGTTTTTTGTGCCAGTATCATATTGTCTTGATGACTATAGCTTTGTGATATAGCTTGAAAACCAGAATCATGATGCCTCCAGTTTTATTTTTCTTTTTAAAGATTTCTTTGGCTATTTGGGATCTTTTGTGGCTCCATACAAATTTTAGGGTTGTTTTTTCTAGCTCTGCAAAAAAATGTTGGTAGTATTTTGATAGGGATTGCATTGAATGTGTAGATTGCTTTGGGTAGTATAGACATTTTAACGATGTTTGTTCTTCCACTCCATGAGCATGGAATTTTTTTTCCATTTCTTTGTGTCTTCTTCAATTTCTTTCATCAGTGTTCTACAGTTTTCAAAGTACAGATTTGACCTCTTTGCTTAGGTTTATTCCTAGGTATCTGTTTTTTTGGGGGGGGGGCAAATTGCAAATGGTATCGAGTCCTTGATTTCTTTTTCTGCTGCTTCATTATTCGTGTATAGAAATGCAACAAATATCTGCACATTGATTTTGTATCCTGCAACTTTGCTGAATTCACGTATCAGTTCTAGCAATTTTTTGGTGGGGTCTTTTGGGTTTTTTACATAGAGTATCAAAATAGTGAAAGAGTCTGCAAATAGCGGAAGTTTGACTTCATCCTTGCCAATTTGGATGCTTCCTGTTTCTTTCTGTTGTCTGACTGCTGAGGCTAGGGCCTCCAGTATTATGTTAAATAGTAACTTTGTCTTATTCTTGACCATAGGGGAAAGGCTCTCAGTTTTTTTTTTTTTTTAGGAAAAACCACTTGCTAAGAATGATATTAACTATGGGCCTTTCATATTAGGCCTTTATCATGTTGAGATATGTTCTCTCTGTCTCTACTTTCTTGAGGGTTTTTATCAAAAATGGACGCTGTATTTCATTAAATGCTTTTTCTGCATCTATTAAAAGGATCATATCGTCCTTATCCTTTCTCTTATTAATGTGGTGTTATCTTGTTGATTGATTTGTGAATATTGAACCACCCCTGCAGCCCAGGAATAACTCCCACTTGATCATGGTGAATAATCCTTCTAATGTACCTTGAATTCAATTTGCTAATATTATTGAGAATTGTTGCATCCATGTCCATCAAGGATATTGGCCTGTAGTTCTCTTTTTTAGTGGGATCTTTGGATTCTGAATCAAGGTAATGATGTCTTTGTAGAATAAGTTTGGAAGTTTTCGATCCATTTCTATTTTTTTAAACAGTTTGAGAAGAATAGGTTAAAAGTTCTTCATTTGTTTTTATGTCTCTGTTAATCTGATCTAAGAAACATGATGAGGAACATCTCTGGCAAAATAATGGAGTAGGAGGAACTATAATTCACCTCATCCCATGGACACACTGAGATAACAGCTACACCTATGGAACTAAGTCTGAAAATGACCCAAAGACTGATAGAACAGACTCTCCACAGTTAATCATAGAGAAAAGGCCATATTGAAAATGATAGGAGGAGCAGAGACAAGGTTGAAAACCAAGCCCCAGCAACACTAACCACAAATAGAAGGCACATCACAAGCACAGAGAAGTGAGAGGATCAGACCCCACCAGGCACCTCATGCACAGGAGACCTGCACTGAGAAGTTAAGTTTCTATAACTTTTAGCCAGTGGAACGGGAGGCATCACCATCCCAGACTTTAGCCTCTACTACAAAGCTGTCAAAATCAAGACAGTATGGTATTGGCACAAAAATAGACCCATAGACCAATGAAATAAAATAGAGAACTCAGAATTGGACCCATAAATGTATGGCCAACTAATCTTTGACAAAGCGGTAAAGAGTATCCAATGGAAAAAAGACAGCCTCTTTAACAGATGGTGCTGGAGAACTGGACAACAGCATGCAGAAGAATGAAACTAGATCATTTTCTCACACCATACACAAAAATAAACTCAAAATGGATAAAGGACTTGAATGTGACACAGGAAACCATAAAAACCCTAGAGGACATAGCAGGAAACAACCTCCTTGACTTCCACCGCAGCAGTTTCTTGCTTGACACATCCCCAAAGGCAAGGGAATCCAGAGCAAACATGAACTATTGGGACCTCATCAAGATAAAAAGCCTCTGCATGGCAAAGGAAACAATCCATAAAGCTAACAGGCAACCAATGGAATGGGAAAAGATAGTTGCAAATGACATATCAGATAAAGGCTAGTATCCAAAATCTATAAGGAACTCACCAAACTCCACACCCAAAAAACAAAGAATCCAGTAAAAAAATGAGCACTCTCCTACACTGTTGATGGGAATGTAAACTGGTGCAGCCCCTCTGGAAAACAGTGTGGAGGTTCCTCAAAAAATTAACAATAGAACTCCCCTATGACCCAGCAATAGCACTGCTAGATATTTACCCAAGGGATACAGGAGTGCTGATGCATAGGGGCACATGTACCCCAATGTTCATAGCAGCACTCTCAACAATAGTCAAAACATGGAAAAAGTCTAGGTGTCTATCAACTGATGAATGGATCAAGAATATGTGCTTTCATGCACCCCAATGTTCATAGCAGCACTCTCAACAATAGCTAAAACATGGAAAGAGCCTAAGTGTCCATCCACGGATGAATGGATCAAGATGTGGTTTATCTATACAATGGGACACTACATGGCAATGAGAAAGAATAAAATCTGGCCATGTGTAGCAACATGGATGGAACTTGAAAGTGTTATGCTTAGCGAAATAAGTCAGGCAGAAAAGGACAAATATCATATGTTTGCACGTATAGGAGGATTAGGAGGAACTTAACGGAGGACCATGGGGGAGAAGAAGGGGGAAATGGTGGGGGA